>NC_091178.1:39211819-39214319 GCF_040958095.1 Procambarus clarkii | reverse complement strand
TCACGACCGGACATAAGGAAGTGATAGCCGAGGCTATATGAACCACTTCCCCGCCGGCACTCGGATGGTAATCTTGGGCATAGCATTTTATCAAATCACCTCATTCTTTGGGGCACACGTGAGGAACACAAATGCAAACAAGCCTGAATGGTCCCCAGGACTATATACAACTGAAAACTCACACCCCAGAAGTGACTCGAACCCATACTCCCACAACTGGTATGTACAGGGACGCCTTAATCCGCTTGACCATCACGACCGGACATAAGGAAGTGATAGCCGAGGCTATATGAACCACTTCCCCGCCGGCACTCGGATGGTAATCTTGGGCATAGCATTTTATCAAATCACCTCATTCTTTGGGGCACACGTGAGGAACACAAATGCAAACAAGCCTGAATGGTCCCCAGGACTATATACAACTGAAAACTCACACCCCAGAAGTGACTCGAACCCATACTCCCACAACTGGTATGTACAGGGACGCCTTAATCCGCTTGACCATCACGACCGGACATAAGGAAGTGATAGCCGAGGCTATATGAACCACTTCCCCGCCGGCACTCGGATGGTAATCTTGGGCATAGCATTTTATCAAATCACCTCATTCTTTGGGGCACACGTGAGGAACACAAATGCAAACAAGCCTGAATGGTCCCCAGGACTATATACAACTGAAAACTCAACTATATACAACTATATACAACTTTGCATTTGTGTTCCTCACGTGTGCCCCAAAGAATGAGGTGATTTGATAAAATGCTATGCCCAAGATTACCATCCGAGTGCCGGCGGGGAAGTGGTTCATATAGCCTCGGCTATCACTTCCTTATGTCCGGTCGTGATGGTCAAGCGGATTAAGGCGTCCCTGTACATACCAGTTGTGGGAGTATGGGTTCGAGTCACTTCTGGGGTGTGAGTTTTCAGTTGTATATAGTCCTGGGGACCATTCAGGCTTGTTTGCATTTGTGTTCCTCACGTGTGCCCCAAAGAATGAGGTGATTTGATAAAATGCTATGCCCAAGATTACCATCCGAGTGCCGGCGGGGAAGTGGTTCATATAGCCTCGGCTATCACTTCCTTATGTCCGGTCGTGATGGTCAAGCGGATTAAGGCGTCCCTGTACATACCAGTTGTGGGAGTATGGGTTCGAGTCACTTCTGGGGTGTGAGTTTTCAGTTGTATATAGTCCTGGGGACCATTCAGGCTTGTTTGCATTTGTGTTCCTCACGTGTGCCCCAAAGAATGAGGTGATTTGATAAAATGCTATGCCCAAGATTACCATCCGAGTGCCGGCGGGGAAGTGGTTCATATAGCCTCGGCTATCACTTCCTTATGTCCGGTCGTGATGGTCAAGCGGATTAAGGCGTCCCTGTACATACCAGTTGTGGGAGTATGGGTTCGAGTCACTTCTGGGGTGTGAGTTTTCAGTTGTATATAGTCCTGGGGACCATTCAGGCTTGTTTGCATTTGTGTTCCTCACGTGTGCCCCAAAGAATGAGGTGATTTGATAAAATGCTATGCCCAAGATTACCATCCGAGTGCCGGCGGGGAAGTGGTTCATATAGCCTCGGCTATCACTTCCTTATGTCCGGTCGTGATGGTCAAGCGGATTAAGGCGTCCCTGTACATACCAGTTGTGGGAGTATGGGTTCGAGTCACTTCTGGGGTGTGAGTTTTCAGTTGTATATAGTCCTGGGGACCATTCAGGCTTGTTTGCATTTGTGTTCCTCACGTGTGCCCCAAAGAATGAGGTGATTTGATAAAATGCTATGCCCAAGATTACCATCCGAGTGCCGGCGGGGAAGTGGTTCATATAGCCTCGGCTATCACTTCCTTATGTCCGGTCGTGATGGTCAAGCGGATTAAGGCGTCCCTGTACATACCAGTTGTGGGAGTATGGGTTCGAGTCACTTCTGGGGTGTGAGTTTTCAGTTGTATATAGTCCTGGGGACCATTCAGGCTTGTTTGCATTTGTGTTCCTCACGTGTGCCCCAAAGAATGAGGTGATTTGATAAAATGCTATGCCCAAGATTACCATCCGAGTGCCGGCGGGGAAGTGGTTCATATAGCCTCGGCTATCACTTCCTTATGTCCGGTCGTGATGGTCAAGCGGATTAAGGCGTCCCTGTACATACCAGTTGTGGGAGTATGGGTTCGAGTCACTTCTGGGGTGTGAGTTTTCAGTTGTATATAGTCCTGGGGACCATTCAGGCTTGTTTGCATTTGTGTTCCTCACGTGTGCCCCAAAGAATGAGGTGATTTGATAAAATGCTATGCCCAAGATTACCATCCGAGTGCCGGCGGGGAAGTGGTTCATATAGCCTCGGCTATCACTTCCTTATGTCCGGTCGTGATGGTCAAGCGGATTAAGGCGTCCCTGTACATACCAGTTGTGGGAGTATGGGTTCGAGTCACTTCTGGGGTGTGAGTTTTCAGTTGTATATAGTCCTGGGGACCATTCAGGCTTGTTTGCATTTGTGTTCCTCACGTGTGCCCC
>NC_091178.1:39051819-39209319 GCF_040958095.1 Procambarus clarkii | reverse complement strand
ACTAATATATATATATATATATATATATATATATATATATATATATATATATATATATATATATATATATATATATATATATATTATATAAATTATTTATATATATATATATATATAATTATATAGGTCATATGTTTTTGTATTTTTGCTGATTTGTTAGTAAATAATAAAAGAAATATAAATTATTTGATTTTTTTACCCTTAATTTGGTTTTAATATTTAAATTGAAAACACTAATATAATATAAAAAAATATAAGAAAAATAATAATAAATTATAAAATATATTATATTATTTTTATTATATTTTAATATAAAATAATTTAATTTCAAGAAATTTAACTTTAAACACAAAGATGTGAAAAGGGTTCAGATAAGGCTCAAACCTTTCACAAGAGATTCATATTGGTGTATGAATGGATTATGAATGACTCATGTTAGGAGTGTAAGTTGCCACAACATCTCAAATTAGTGTTAGATACATATGTCTTGGTTATAAGTTTTGGAAACCTATTTAAGTCCACACACAATATCGTATCTGATACGATAAAACAAACGTTTCCAATACTTTCAAATACTTTCCAGATATGTTGTGGCAACCTAAAATTGTTTGCTGGGTACACAAATCACGATTTTTTTGGCAACAGCATCGTGAATGTTTCATCCCAATACGTTACAAAATAGATTTTATTTGACTATTTGCCCAAAAATGGGCAGATAACACAATTAAAAATGAATATGGAATTATGATGTATATTGTTATATCATATAATTACGTTGCCCAATGTCAATATTTGTTAATATCACCAATGTCCATTTTTTTAGGGGGGAGGACAATTTTTTTTTATAGATTTGTGGTATTTTATCTCCTTTGTTAATAATCTGATTTTGCTGTAGCTTCTACATCTTCGAGAATGCACACCCATCACTATGTATGTAACAATTACTTTATTTTCTACTAGCTGTACCCGGCCACGCGTTGCTGTGGTTCAGCAACGCATATGTGTTGCTGAGTCACAGTAACCTTCCCCTGTCTCACAGTCCTCCCAAACATTCCCCCCTCCTCCCCCGTTCCTTCGTCCTCCCAACCATTCCTCACTCCCTCGTTCCTTTTTCCTCCCCTTCATACTCCACTCCAGCATCCCCTCGTCCACTTAACCATTCCCTACTCCACAAACCCCTCGTCCTCCCCACAATCTCCTACTCCCCGTCCCCTCGTCCTCCCTACCACCCCCCCCCTCCCCCGTCCTCCCTACCATTCCCTCTCATCCCCCATCCCCTCATCCTCCCCACTATCCGCCACTCTCCTGTCCCCTTTTCCTCCAAACCATTCTCCATTCCCCTCGCCCCCACCATCCCCAACTCCCCTGTCCCCTCGTCCTCCCCCACCATTACCCTTTCCCCTGTCCCCTCATCCTCCCTACCATTCCCCCACCCTCCCCCATCCCCTTGTCCTCCCTACCATTCCCTCTCCTCCCCCGTCTCCTCATCCTCCCCACTATCTGCCACTTTCCTGTCCCCCCTTGTCATCCCAACTATTCTCCATTCCCCTCGTCCCCACCATCCCCAACTCCTCTGTCCCCTCGTCCTCCCCACCATTCCCCACTCCCTAGTTTGATGATCAAATGATCTGATGTTCCCATCAGAAAATTGGGAACATCAAATGATCTGGGGCTAGATTCACAAAGAAGTTAGGCAAACACTTACGAACTGTACATATCTTCTCAATCTTTGGCAGCTTTGTTTACAATTATTAAACAGTTAATGAGGTCCGAATAACCAGGAGGCTGTTTATAAAAATAACAACAGTTGATTGACAAGTTTTCATGCTTGTAAACTGTTTAATAAATGCAACTAAAGCCATCAAAGATTGAGGAACGATGTACACTTTCGTAAGTACTTGCATAACTGCTTCGTGAATCTGGCCCCAGATGTCCCCATCACAGAGGGTAAGGACGAGAGAGCTGTCTTAGTTTGCGGTTGAAGGAAGTTTTATGGCCATCCAAAAAGTTAGAAGTCAGGGAAATAAGACATTTGTTCTCTGGAGGTAGTCCACACGGTCAAGGACAACCACCGAATTGCCTTTGTCGGAAGGAAGGATAAGAATGGAGTTGTTACATTTCAGGGAGGCAAGGGCAAGCGGGAAGTAAAATAAAGGGGCAAGGAGCTCAAAAAATATTCGAATATAATACAAATTAATTGAAAGCGTTACACAAATCACGATTTTGGCAACAGCATCGTGAATGTTTCATCCCAATACGTTACAAAATAGATTTTATTTGACTATTTGCCCAAAAATGGGCAGATAACACAATTAAAAATGAATATGGAATTATGATGTATATTGTTATATCATATAATTACGTTGCCCAATGTCAATATTTGTTAATATCACCAATGTCCATTTTTTTAGGGGGAGGACAATTTTTTTTTTATAGATATGTGGTATTTTATCTCCTTTGTTAATAATCTGATTTTGCTGTAGCTTCTACATCTTCGAGAATGCACACCCATCACTATGTAACAATTACTTTATTTTCTACTAGCTGTACCCGGCCACGCGTTGCTGTGGTTCAGCAACGCATATGTGTTGCTGAGTCACAGTAACCTTCCCCTGTCTCACAGTCCTCCCAAACATTCCCCCCTCCTCCCCCGTTCCTTCGTCCTCCCAACCATTCCTCACTCCCTCGTTCCTTTTTCCTCCCCTTCATACTCCACTCCAGCATCCCCTCGTCCACTTAACCCTTCCCTACTCCACAAACCCCTCGTCCTCCCCACAATCTCCTACTCCCCGTCCCCTCGTCCTCCCTACCACCCCCCCTCCCCCGTCCTCCCTACCATTCCCTCTCATCCCCCGTCCCCTCATCCTCCCCACTATCCGCCACTCTCCTGTCCCCTTTTCCTCCAAACCATTCTCCATTCCCCTCGCCCCCACCATCCCCAACTCCCCTGTCCCCTCGTCCTCCCCCACCATTACCCTTTCCCCTGTCCCCTCGTCCTCCCTACTATTCCCCCACCCTCCCCCATTCCCTTGTCCTCCCTACCATTCCCTCTCCTCCCCCGTCTCCTCATCCTCCCCACTATCTGCCACTTTCCTGTCCCCCCTTGTCATCCCAACCATTCTCCATTCCCCTCGTCCCCACCATCCCCAACTCCCCTGTCCCCTCGTCCTCCCCACCATTCCCCACTCCCTAGTTTGATGATCAAATGATCTGATGTTCCCATCAGAAAATTGGGAACATCAAATGATCTGGGGCTAGATTCACAAAGAAGTTAGGCAAACACTTACGAAACTGTACATATCTTCTCAATCTTTAGCAGCTTTGTTTACAATTATTAAACAGTTAATGAGGTCCGAATAACCAGCAGGCTGTTTATAAAAATAACAACAGTTGATTGACAAGTTTTCATGCTTGTAAACTGTTTAATAAATGCAACTAAAGCCATCAAAGATTGAGGAACGATGTACACTTTCGTAAGTACTTGCATAACTGCTTCGTGAATCTGGCCCCAGATGTTCCCATCACAGAAATATAAGAAAAAAAGTTCAAAAAACGAAATGAAAATAACGAAAAAATAGAAAAATAAACTATACTCAAGAAATGATCGGTATGGTTAACAACACAGCTCAATTCCAACGCAATGTCACACAAAATAATTGAATCAAAAGTAATATAAATCGAAATTTAAGAAAATTCCATTTATCAATGAAATCAGAAACATTGAAATGGAATTGTAACATATTTAGCATAGCATGTGTTGATCTTATGTGCAACAGATGGTGCTGTTTTTCAAAAATGCATGTTTTTACCTGTCACAAGGGGGAGCATCTATATAGTAGGCATGTGAAAAAAGGCGCCTATTCGAATGCAACGTTGTGTCAAAATTTCAAAACAATCAGTGAAGAACTTGCAGAGATTACAGCGTGTGTTGCTCATACGACCAACAGATGGCGTTGTTTTTCAAAATAAGCATATTTTTTCTTGTCACAGGTGAGGCATGTATATAACAGGTATATAAAAAGATGCACCTATTCGAATGCAACGTTGTGTCAAAATTTCAACGCAATCGGTAAAGAGGTTTCAAAGATTTCCCTCACATGAAACATTGTTTTTCAGAAAAAGCATGTTTTTTTTCCGTCACAGACGTGACATCTATATAATATGTATATAAAAACCTGCTCGGATGAGAATGGAATGTGGTGTGAAAATTTCAAAGCAATCAGTGAAGAAATTCCGGAGATTAGCGATTATAAACAAACGAACATTTCCATTTTTATTTATATAGATTGCATAAAAATACTTGTATAATAGACATAACCCAAGATGTAAGAAGATTATAAATTTTTGGAGCAATCCACATAAAGACGGAAAAATCTACCAAGAATACCCAAATTATGACACTATTCACCTACCCACCATGAGAGTAAGAACAAGACCGGAACATGAAGATGCCAACATAGAAGACATTGCTCAACATGCTATGAACAATTCACGTGAATCATGGGCCTGACGTGCTTTGGGCCCTATTTTCGCCTTTTTCTTCAAACTTTAACGCCTTACTTTTCTCCCCTTTATGCCTTATTCTTGTCCCATTTGTATTGGTCTACTTGGTCTACACCTGACACCCTCCCCGCTAATGGTATAAATCCAATATCCTTTGTACTTTAAAATCACTTGAGAATGAACCATGTAGGTTCGAAACGGTGAGTAATTTTATAACAAGTGTAATACAGTCTACAATTATTTATTGATTTTTCTTTACCTCGAACAAATGTAGTGATCTGTACACAGCTCATAACCCTCCTCTTCCCCTAGATATGGCCTGAGACGCCTGGACAGTGTCCCTTGCCTGCCCTTGACGTGTTTATGACCGATGTCGGCTCGAAGGAAGGGGAGGGTGAACAGGAGAAGGAAAGGCGAACGAGAGGAGGTAAGGGGAAGGAGAAGTGGAAGGGGGAAGGGGAGGGCTATTATCTGTGTACTGATCACTAAACGAAGATGACTTTTGGAGAACTTCTCTTCCAATTAAACCAAGATGTAAGAGCACTGGTCATAGGGATAGATGCCCTAAACAAGAAAATAATCAAGACAGAATGAGCAGTCATATTCAGTGCAACATGTATAAATGAATACCTGCTGCCAGTATTCACCAATATAACTCTACATGACCCAGCAGTCTGCAACACAGAGTTTACAGATATATGTAGGCAAGATGTTGGGGGCCGAGAGGACAGTACGCTAGACAAGTGATACTGTGGTCCCGGGTTCGATCCCGGGCGCCGGCGAGAAACGATGGGTTTCTTTCACCCTATGCCCCTGTTACCTAGCAGTACATATGTACCTGGGAGTTAGTCAGCTGTCACGGGCTGCTTCCTGGGGGTGGAGGCCTAGTCGAGGACCTGGCCGCGGGGACACTAAAGCCCCGAAATACACTCAAGATAACCTCAAGATAAGAAGATCTCATACAGCATCAACTTAACGCGAAGAAGGAAGCCCTCCAAACCCTTACAGAGCAGTCTGAATAGCAGTTAAATAAATGGATCTAGTTCGATATCCCCAACCAACTCAAGCACACCATCAACAGTGAACTACTCAAACTAAAACAACAACACAAAACCTATTTAGAAACTAAGACATTCCGAAAATTGACAGCCCTAAACGATGGACAGTTAAAGATCCCTCGTCCAAAGGATGGCTACATAAACCTCGCAACTTACGATCTTACTAAGGAACAACACGACCTCACTAAACTTGGTCTAAACTGTCAATTATTTTCAAAACCAAAAAAGCATCAAAAACGCCTTGCGGAAAATCAGCTTTCTGATGTCCAAAATATATATATTTTTTAAATGTAAAGCTTGTCTAGTCAATCTCCATCTCAACTTCATTCATCACAAAATAATTATTACTGTGTGACAGATTTTTAGACCTTGCTACTCACAATGCAACGTAACGTGGAAAATCAGCTATCTACTATCCAAAATAAATATCAGTTTTGAAATATAAAGCACAATCGACTTGGGAATGGTCCAGGATAGACCGAAACATCGTCGTACCTTCATTTTCTAGGGTGAGGATTGGTCAACATGCAAAGCGTGTCTAGTCCTTTACATCCAACACCAAATGAATATTATTGTGTGTGTGTGTGTGTGTACTCACCAAGTTGTGCTTGCGGGGGTTGAGCTCTGGCTCTTTGGTCCCGCCTCTCAACCGTCAATCAACAGGTGTACAGATTCCTGAGCCTATTGGGCTCTATCATATCTACACTTGAAACTGTGTATGGAGTCAGCCTCCACCACATCACTTCCTAATGCATTCCATTTGTCAACCACTCTGACACTAAAAAAGTTCTTTCTAATATCTCTGTGGCTCATTTGGACGCTCAGTTTCCACCTGTGTCCCCTTGTGCGTGCGCCCCTTGTGTTAAATAGCCTGTATTTATCTACCCTATCAATTCCCTTGAGAATCTTGAATGTAGTGATCATGTCCCCCCCTAACTCTTCTGTCTTCCAGCGAAGTGAGGTTCAATTCCCGCAGTCTCTCCTCGTAGCTCATATCTCTCAGCTCGGGTACTAGTCTGGTGGCAAATCTTTGAACCTTTTCCAGTTTAGTCTTATCCTTGACTAGATATGGACACCATGCTGGGGCTGCATACTCCAGGATTGGCCTGACATATGTGGTATACAAAGTTCTGAATGATTCTTTACACAAATTTCTGAATGCCGTTCGTATGTTGGCCAGCCTGGCATATGCCGCTGATGTTATCCTCTTGATATGTGCTGCAGGAGACAAGTCTGGCGTGATATCAACTCCCAAGTCTTTTTCTTTCTCTGACTCCTGAAGGATTTCCTCTCCCAGATGATACCTTGTATTTGGCCTCCTGCTCCCTACACCTATCTTCATTACATTACATTTGGTTGGGTTGAACTCTAACAACCACTTGTTCGACCATTCCTTCAGTTTGTCAAGGTCTTCTTGAAGCCTCAAACAGTCCTCTTCTGTCTTAATCCTTCTCAGAATTTTGGCATCATCCGCAAACATTGAGAGAAATGAATCTATGCCCTCCGGGAGATCATTTACATATATCAGAAACAAGATAGGACCGAGTACAGAGCCCTGTGAGACTCCACTGGTGACTTCACGCCAATCAGAGGTCTCACCCCTCACCGTAACTCTCTGCTTCCTATTGCTTAGGTACTTATCCATTGGAGCACCTTACCAGCTACACCCGCCTGTCTCTCCAGCTTATGTACCAGCCTCTTATGCGGTACTGTGTCAAAGGCTTTCCGACAATCCAAGAAAATGCAGTCCGCCCAGCCCTCTCTTTCTTGCTTAATCTTTCTCACCTGGTCGTAGAACTCTACTAAGCCAGTCAGGCAAGATTTACCCTCCCTGAACCCATGTTGTCGATTTGTGTGTGTGTGTGTGTGTGTGTGTGTGTGTGTGTGTGTGTGTGTGTGTGTGTGTGTGTGTGTGTGTGTGTGTGTGAGTGTGAGTGTGAGTGTGTGTGTGATTGTGTTTGTGTTTGTGTGTGTGTGTGTGTGTGTGTGTGTGTGTGTGTGTGTGTGTGTGTGTGTGTGTGTGTGTGTGTGTGTGTGTGTGTGTGTGTGAGTGTGAGTGTGTGTTTGTGTTTGTGTGTGTGTGTGTTTGTGTGTGTGTGTACTCACCTAGTTGTACTCACCTAGTTGTGTCTGCAGGATCGAGCATTGACTCTTGGATCCCGCCTTTCGAGCATCGGTTGTTTACAGCAATGACTCCTGTCCCATTTCCCTATCATACTTGGTTTTAAAATTATGAATAGTATTTGCTTCCACAACCTGTTCCTGAAGTGCATTCCATTTCCCCACTACTCTCACGCTAAAAGAAAACTTCCTAACATCTCTGTGACTCATCTGAGTTTCAAGCTTCCATCCATGTCCTCTCGTTCTGTTACTATTCCGTGTGAACATTTCGTCTATGTCCACTCTGTCAATCCCTCTGAGTATCTTATACGTTCCTATCATGTCCCCCCTCTCCCTTCTTCTTTCTAGTGTCGTAAGGCACAGTTCCCTCAGGCGCTCCTCATACCCCATCCCTCGTAGCTCTGGGACGAGTCTCGTTGCAAACCTCTGAACCTTTTCCAGTTTCATTATATGCTTCTTCAGATGGGGACTCCATGATGAGGCGGCATACTCTAAGACTGGCCTTACGTAGGCAGTGTAAAGCGCCCTAAATGCCTCCTTACTTAGGTTTCTGAATGATGTTCTAACTTTTGCCAGTGTAGAGTACGCTGCTGTCGTTATCCTATATAATATGTGCCTCAGGAGATAGATTAGGTGTTACGTCCACCCCCAGGTCTCTTTCACGCGTCGTTACAGGTAGGCTGTTCCCCTTCATTGTGTACTGTCCCTTTGGTCTCCTATCTCCTAGTCCCATTTCCATAACTTTACATTTGCTCGTGTTGAATTCTAGTAGCCATTTCTCTGACCATCTCTGCAATCGGTTCAGGTCCTCTTGGAGGATCCTGCAATCCTCATCTGTCACAACTCTTCTCATCAACTTTGCATCATCCGCAAACATCGACATGTTGGTGTGTGTGTGTGTGTGTGTGTGTGTGTGTGTGTGTGTGTGTGTGTGTGTGTGTGTGTGTGTGTGTGTGTGTGTGTGTGTGTGTGTGTGTGTGTGTACTCACCTAGTTGTACTCACCTAGTTGTGCTTGCGGGGGTTGAGGTCTGGCTCTTTGGTCCCGCCTCTCAACCGTCAATCAACAGGTGTACAGATTCCTGAGCCTATTGGGCTCAATCATATCTACACTTGAAACTGTGTATGGAGTCAGCCTCCACCACATTGCTTCCTAATGCATTCCATTTGTCAACCACTCTGACACTAAAAAAGTTCTTTCTAATATCTCTGTGGCTCATTTGGGCACTCAGTTTCCACCTGTGTCCCCTAGTGCGTGTGCCCCTTGTGTTAAATAGCCTGTCTTTATCAACCCTGTCGATTCCCTTGAGAATCTTGAATGTGGTGATCATGTCCCCCTTAACTCTTCTGTTTTCCAACGAAGTGAGGTTCAATTCCCGTAGTCTCTCCTCGTAGCTCATACCTCTCAGCTCGGGTACTAGTCTGGTGGCAAACCTTTGAACCTTTTCCAGTTTAGTCTTATGCTTGACTAGATATGGACTCCATGCTGGAGCCGCATACTCCAGGATTGGTCTGACATATGTGGTATATAATGTTCTGAAAGATTCCTTACACAAGTTTCTAAAGGCCGTTCTTATGTTAGCCAACCTGGCATATGCTGCTGATGTTATCCTCTTGATATGAGCTTCAGGGGACAGGTCTGGCGTGATATCAACCCCCAGGTCTTTCTCTCTCTCTCTGACTCTTGAAGTATTTCATCTCCCAAGTGATACCTTGTATCTGGTCTCCTACTTCCTACTCCTATCTTCATTACATTACATTTGCTTGGGTTAAACTCTAACATCCATTTGTTCGACCATTCCTGCAGCTTGTCCAGGTCTTCTTGAAGCCTCAAGCTGTCCTCCTCTGTCTTAATCCTTCTCATAATTTTGGCGTCGTCAGCAAACATTGAGAGGAATGAGTCTATACCCTCTGGGAGATCTTTTACGTATATCAGAAACAGGATAGGTCCAAGCACAGAGCCCTGTGGGACTCCACTGGTGACTTCCCGCCATTCTGAGGTCTCACCCCTCACTATAACTCTCTGCTTCCTATTGCTTAGGTACTCCCTTATCCACTGGAGCTCCCTACCAGTTACTCCTGCCTGTTTCTCCAGCTTATGCATCAACCTTTTATGGGGTACTGTGTCAAAGGCTTTCCGACAGTCCAAAAAAATGCAGTCCGCCCATCGTTCTCTTTCTTGTTTAATCTTTGTCACCTGATCATAGAATTCTATCAAGCCTGTAAGGCAAGATTTACCATCCCTGAACCCATGTTGATGGGTTGTCACGAAGTCTCTTCTCTCCAGATGTGTTGCTAGGTTTTTTCTCACAATCTTCTCCATCACCTTGCATGGTAAACAAGTTAAGTACACTGGCCTGTAGTTCAGTGCCTCTTGTCTGTCACCCTTTTTAAATATTGGTACTACATTAGCAGTCTTCCATACTTCTGGTAGGTCTCCCGTTTCCAGTGACCTACTATACACTATGGAGAGTGGCAAGCAAAGTGCTCCTGCACACTCTTTCAATACCCATGGTGAGATTCCATCCGGCCCAACAGCATTTCTCACACCCAGCTCCAATAGATGCTTCTTGACCCCATCTCTTGTAATTTCGAACCTTTCCAAGGTCACCTGGTTTGCTGCCACCTCTCCTAGCACCGTGACTTCTCCCTGTTCTATTGTAAAGACCTCCTGGAACCTATTGTTGAGTTCTTCACACACCTCTTTGTCATTCTCTGTGTACCTGTCCTCGCCCACCCTAAGTTTCATCACCTGTTCCTTCACTGTGGTCTTTCTCCTGATGTGACTGTGTAGTAGCTTTGGTTCGGTCTTGGCTTTATTAGCTATTTCATTTTCATACCCTTTCTCAGCTGCTCTTCTCACACTAACATACTCGTTCCTGGTTCTCTGGTATGTCTCTCTACTTTCTGGTGTTCTGTTATTACGGAAGTTCCTCCATGCCCTTTTGTTCAGCTCCTTTGCTTTCATACATTCCCTATTAAACCACGAATTCTTCCTTTGCTTCTCTGTTTTTTCCTCTCGGGCTGGGACAAACCTGCTTACAGCCTCCTGACATTTTTGGGTGACATTGTCCATCATGTCTTGTACGGACTCGGTTCCGAGTTCTGTGTCCCAATGTATATCCCATAGGAATTTATTCATCTCCTCATAGTTTCCCTTTCGGTACACCAGACCTTTGTTTCCCAGTTCTTTTTTGGGGGTAATAATTCCTATCTCAACCAGGCACTCAAAGCTCAATACACTATGATCACTCATTCCCAAGGGGGCTTCCAACTTAACTTCCCTTATATCCGACTCATTTAGGGTAAATATCAGATCAAGCAAGGCTGGTTCATCCCCTCCTCTCGTTCTTGTCGGTCCCTTGACATGTTGACTTAGAAAGTTTCTTGTTGCCACATCCAGCAGCTTAGCTCTCCATGTGTCTGGGCCTCCATGTGGGTCTCTGTACCCCCAATCTATCTTTCCATGGTTGAAGTCTCCCATGATTAGGAGCCTGGATCCGTTCCTGCTAGCCACAGAAGCTGCTCTCTCTATTATATTGATGGTGGCCAAGTTGTTTCTATCATATTCCTGTCTGGGTCTTCTGACATTCGGTAGGGGGTTATATATGACTACTACTATAATTTTCTGTCCTCCAGTTGATATGGTGCCTGATACGTAGTCACTGAAACCTTCACAGTTCTGAATTACCATCTCTTCGAAACTCCAACTTTCTCTTAGTAGCAAAGCTACACCACCTCCTCCTCTCCCTTCTCTCTCTTTCCTCACTACATAGTAGCCCTGTGGAAACACTGCGTTTGTTATGGTGTTTGTTAGCTTTGTTTCTGTGAGTGCTATTATGTCTGGGTTTTCTTCTAGTGCCCATTCTCCGAGTTCACTTGTTTTATTAGTAATTCCATCTATGTTAGTGTACATTGCCTTGAAGCTCACTTTCTTCAGTTCATTTTCTTGTCCCTTTCTTGGTGAGCATTCTGCTGGTGTGGGAAGCTTTTCAGTGGGTGAGATGATCTGTGAGGTGGTTTGCAGTGTTTCAGGGCAGTTTTGGGTGAGGGTTTCATGGAAGGGGGGACAGGTAGGGTGTGGGTTAAGGAGATAGGGGGGACATGGAGGACAAGGGGTGAAGGGGGGAGGAGGGATAGGGAGGGTATGGGATGAAGGGGGAGGGGGGAAAGGTGGGAGGGGGGACATGATGGGAATAGGGAAGGGATGACAGGGTAAGAATGGGGTGGGGGGGAAAGGGAGGGTTGGGTGGGGGCAGGTAGGGTGAGGGGAAGGGAGGGTTTTTATGCAGAGGGGGTGGTGGGGTTGCCCTCCCCTCTGGTGTTGCTGGGATGCTCAATTTGGGTTCGCCTCTTGTCTCTAGGACTGTTGTGTTGGGGGCTGTGATTTCCTGGCGTGCTTCTCCCTCCCTGCGCTTCCTCCTTGCCTCTGCTGCCCTGGCTCTCTCCTCCTTCGTCCTGTCCCTCTGCAGGTATACTTTCTTGTATCCTCCACATGCTGCAGTCGACTCTTCCTTTCGAGAATATCCTCCTTCGTGGTTTCGTTTGTAAACACAACCTTTACAAGTCGGTTTCTGTCCTTGTTGTACCAGCCCAACCTGAAAACCTTCTCAATGTTTCGTTCAGCCCCTTCCATCTGTAACCCCTTCAGTAGCCCCTGTACTGCCTCTCTATCCTTGCTGTTCCATTCTTGCCTGTTGGATCCTTCCTGTTCTTTTATGCCTACAACTACCACTGATCTTTTTCTCTCCAGCAGGTGAGTGGTGCAGCTTGCTGCTTCCTGTGATGTAGCTGCTTGCATCGCTACCTCCCTCACTGTGTTCATTGCTTCTGAGCTCTTTTTCAGTATGTCTGCAAATGTTTCAGGTACAGAGGCATTTCCTTCCAATGTAACATTCCCACCTTCCCTTTGGATGATAATCTGATGCTCGGTCTTTTTATTTTTTTCTGTGAGGGATTTGATCTCCTCCCTTGCTAATGTTAGCTCACTTTGCAGGTTGTTAATTGTAATCCACATTTCCTGCATCTCCTTCCTGAATCCCTCCAGAACTTGGGTTAACATGTCCCTCGTTTGATCAATTTGGCTGTTCCCTGTGTCCCTGTTGTGTCCATCTGCCATTTTGCCCTTGTCAAGAGAGAGAGAGCAAGAATAGTCCTTGTGTGAGTGGGTGTGGTGCGGGGGGGGGGGGGGGAGTGTTTTGGGAGAGTGGGAGTGGTGGTGGTGGGGGGAAGTGTGTTGGGAGAGTGAGATGGGGGGTTAAGAGATGGGTGACGTGTAGTCTTCAGATTACGGTGGGTGGGGGAGGATTAGCGGCTTATCTGGGTTCCCAGTGAGCTCACAGTTGCTGTCCCTGTTACCTGTCTACCACGATTGTATTATTACGATTGTATTATTGAATGGAATGCAATAGTGTCTATGATATGATATTATATTAACCTTGTACACTGTTGGAGACTTATGAGAGACACTTACCAGCCAGCCCCCCACAAGCACTCCAGGTGAATACACGGCGTGTCGTCGGTAATCCTGTGAGGTCTTCAGGTCTCCACGTGGGTCCCGGCTGATGCGATTGATGCTTCCTCAAGAAGTCGATCTTCACTAGCTATCTTCTCTAAATTCACTAAGATAATTTACCATGAGATGTGATCAATGTGTTGCATTACAATGCCACTGTTCAATTTACACTGTCCCGATTCTCACTGCACAGTACACCCGCTCCCTTGAACCCTATTGTTCCCTCGGTTAACGTGACCGTTGACCCTACACGTCTGCTCACGATCAAAGCTAACCCAAGACTGTGTGTGTGTGTGTGTGAGTGTGTGTGTGTGTGTGTGTGTGTGTACTCACCTATTTGTGCTTGCAGGATCGAGCATTGACTCTTGGATCCCGCCTTTCCAGCTATCGGATGTTTACAGCAATGACTCCTGTCCCATTTCCCTATCATATCTAGTTTTAAAAGTATGAATAGTATTTGCTTCGACAACCTGTTCCCCAAGTGCATTCCATTTTTCCACTACTCTCACGCTAAAAGAAAACTTCCTAACATCTCTGTGACTCAACTGAGTTTCCAGTTTCCACCCATGTCCCCTCGTTTTGTTATTATTACGTGTGAACATATCATCTATTTCCACTTTGTCAATTCCCCTGAGTATTTTATATGTCCCTATAATATCTCCTCTCTCCCTTCATTTCTCTAGTGTCGTAAGGTTCAGTTCCTTCAGACGCTCTTCATATCCCATCCCTCGTAACTCTGGGACAAGCCTCGTCGCAAACCTCTGAACCTTCTCCAGTTTCGACTGGAGGAGGTCCAGCGGGTAAACGGCGGGAGTAAGCCCCCCTCTCGCCTAACAGCCCAGGTTTGCACCTCCCCTCATCTCCGGTTTCCTCCCTGCCCTCAGCCGCCTCACAAGACTCTCTCGACCGCCGCACCGAGCCCTCAGTGGGTGTGTGTGTGTGTCTGTGTGTGTGTGTGTGTGTGTGTGTGTGTGTGTGTGAGTAGTAGGGGTTAAGAACCACAGAACATTTTTTTTTCTGGGGGAAAAAATGTTCTGTGGATCTTCGGGGTTTTCAGGCAAATTTGGGGAGTCACAGATTTGGAATTAAGGAATTCTTATGAGGAAAATAATTTCTGAGATTTTAGAAGTTTGTTAAGGTTTCTTATGATGAAAATAAGTAGGAAAATCTTAAAGAAAATTTTTAGAAAATATCATGTTTGTGTCACATCATTTCCAGGTGAACTCTATTGACATATTTTGCCTGTTTTCAACTTCGGAAAAATCGTCTGTGTGAGTCAAGGTTTTCAGGTAAATTTCGAAAATCCCCTGTGGATCTTCGGGGGTTCCAGGTGAATTTGGCCAGTCACAGATTTGGAGTTAAGGAATTCTTATGAGGAAAATAATTTCTGAGATTTTAAAAGTTTGTTAAAAGTTCTCATGATGAAAATAAGTTCATACAAGTTTGTTAAAGTTCATATGGGAGAAACTCAAATTTTTTCAGAGTTTAGTTTTAAGAAAATATTTCAGAGTTTCAAATAATCATAGAAGTTTATTTATATGTTTATGACCAAATTTTGTAAAAAAAGACCATTTTCAGAGAATATTGTCTTAGATGTTTTATTAAGGAAAATAGACAACTTAGCCATAACATTTAGTTTTATATCCATTTACGACTATTTCACCTGTAAAGACCAAAATTGAACAGAGCCCAGTTATAGACAGAATTTCGTCAGAGACCATTTTATACCTAAAAATGAATTTCCAATTTGTGAGCAAAATTAGTCAGTGACAGTTTTAAGCTCATAGTTCATCAGAGTCCAATTATCAACAGAAATTCGCCAGAGTCCAGTTTTCTAGCAAAATTAGTCAGAGACAGTTTTAAGCTCAAATTTCATCAGAGTCCAATTAACGACACAAATTTGACAGAGTCCATTTTCTACCCAATTTTCATTAGAGTCCAGTTCATGATCGAAATTAATCAGAGTCCAATTGAAGACCCAAATTTGACAGAGACCACATTTTCGCTACTAGCAGTCCAATCTCCCATAAATTTTAAACAGTCATATTTCAGTCGTAGTAAATAAGATCAAGTCAGTTACTGAGCTCCAGCTCTCGTCCCCCACCCTGCTCCACCCTCAAGTCTTTGTTAATATCCTATCAATTCCCCTGAAATTTTTACCCTCTGTATTTCATGCACCGTAAATAAGATCAAAACAGTTAACGAGCTCTAGCTCTCGTCCCCACCTTAGTTCTCTCTCGTATCTTTTTAATAACCCATCAATTTCCCTGAAATTTTTACCCTCTGTATTTCAGACATAGTAAATATGATGTAAACAATTATAAAACTCTAGCTCTTGTCCTCTGTCCAGGTTCATTCCTGTAAATTCATTACTATCAGTCCAAATCCCCTTGAGATTTAAACACTCAACTACATTTTCAGACATAGTAAATAAAAACCAGTTCAGTTATCAAGTTTCAACTCTTGTCCCCCAGCTTAGTTCATTTTGTACAAGTTCTTTATTTTCCAACTAAATCACCCTGAGATTTAAGATCACCTTATTTCTAACGTAGTAAAATTAATCTGGACATTAGCTAAGCTCCATTTCCTCTGTCTTAGATCATCGAACATAAATATATCCGATCAAGTCCCTCTCCAGCCTAACTCTTTATCAGAGTAGTCACAAAACCCCAACCTGTGTAATTATCTTTCATTCCCAACGTATCCAAACCTTCAATAATCATCATACTGTATTTGCATATTTTCTCTATATTCAGCTGTGTTCTTCACATTTTTTCCATGTTTTCTGTGTTCATTCCATGTTCTGCAAATGTTCACAGCATGCTCAGTTCAAATTTTTTTCTACCATTTTCCCCATATGTTCACTATGTTCTTTGTCATGTTTTCATGTACATCATATGTTCTCTGTATAACTTTTATACTCAATATTCATGTTCTCAATGTTCTTAGCTTGTTCTTCACATGTTCAGTGTTCATTCTTTGTATTCCCTATGTTCCTTATCATGTCTTCATATTCTCTATAAGTTCATATTCCCTGCATGTTCACTCTATTCATCAACTTTTTCTTACATGTTTTCTGTGTTCACCGTATGTTCACTGTGTTCATTCCCCTACTTAACCTCAATTTTTTTTATGTTCTTTGTTTCTTTAAACCAATTTGTTTCTTCCATTCACTAACTAGTTCTTTGTCAAATAATATTATACTGCAATACAGTTCCCTCAACAATTTTTATTTGCAAAACTATGTCAAAGTAATTCTCGTAGTCAACTTAATAGTTCTACCAACCCCGTTCTTAAACAAATCTACACTTTATTCAGTTCCAAATTTACAAAGACAAACCTTTCTTGTAACTTCTTATCTAAATCTTTTGCCAATCAACTAAAACATAGTCACTTTCCTCATTTCTCAACTAAACTTATTATCCAATCAACCAAAAAATAGTCAAAGGAATCTTTCCAACACTGTTCATGTTGGAAATTTCCAACAATAATACAACACTGTTGTATTATTATTAATTATTACTAAATCTACTAATCACTGTAGTAATTAAAATTAATCAACCGTAGAGTTCACATGTACTAATAATTGTATCTGTACAATAAGGCTAGAATTCTTACGTCACCAGACGCCAGTATTGCGTCAGATTCCATTATAATAAACACATCTATATCCAGTGTGTCTGAGAATTGAGTTTGATTCTCTATAAAACAACGGTGTTCTGTGTGATAATTATTTACAGATAAACTGATCCCCAACTAATGCCAAATAGAGCGTTTATAGTTACAACTGTTATCTGGTAATAAAATTAACGTCACACGTGAATGCCCTGGAGAGACTTTAATTCATCTCCATTGCTTGTTTACCATCGTAAAACGGGCAAATAATAATATTTAACTCCTCTGAATAATAAACCCGTCTTTATCCGAGCATTTCAATCACAACTGCGAGAAATGATATTATTCGTAGTAAATAATTTGTGTATCAAATGCGGGACGCGGAGCGGGGGGAGAGGAGACGCCATTGCTGGAGTGGACGCCACCGAGAACGGGGAGGAGGAAAGTCGCCACTGTGAGGTGTGAAGAATTGTTGCAGAATATAGCAACTTAGCTGGTTTATAGTGTCACCCTCGTGGTGGATCGTCAACGAGAATTAACTTGACGTTTCGCCGGGAACCTGTTAATTGGTTCCGTGTAGACTAACGTGACCGGCCAGAGAAGCGCGTCAGCATCTAGGCTAGGCTCGACACCACGTGTTCATTATTACGACGACAGAACCTAGGACGCGAGCTTCGGCAAGCCTCAACTTACACAGTGCCCTATTAGCTAAGTACCTTTATTCCCTTTTGATACATCATTATGGATAGGTTATAGCTGGGTAGCTTGTCGTTACGCCGAGCAACTAAAACAAACCACAGGTTATTATCTGTCTCCACTCTCCATTTTAATTTCTTGAACATAGATATTTAGCAGCCTAATATGTTGCTACTGAATATATTTTGATTTGCAGCGTGTGTGAAGAATTCCCCGAGCTGTCATTTCCCGTGTTAATCATCTCCCAGTGTTCCATGATGAGTTCAGGAGATTCCGAGGATGAGTCATAACCGATGTCTTGGAAAACGTCTTCAAGCTAAGACCTTTTTCCGTATTCCTTTAATTGCATTATCTGTAGTGTATTATTACTACGGATCACTGTTTTCTGGATTAACACGTGTTTATTATAATCATTAATTTCTCATGTTCATAATCAATGTTCTTATTGGTGATTGTTTTATTGATTCTATAATTGGTCATAGGATTAGATTATTGCATAATGAACTGGTGCACGAACCACACTAGTTCCTAGACATATATGAAGGTGTAGTAATAACCCCCCAATGTAGGTGTTTGAGGCTTTGATTCAGTTAAATTATATACAGCCCATTAATTATACAAGTGATTATATTCTCTAGTATTTATCCATAGTTACTGGTTCATCTAGGAATTTTCTAATGATCACATTTTATTAGTTTCCCTCTTTACTATAAAAGCAGGTGGTCCTTCGTAATTGATTTTCATTACATTAATATTTAAATAAATAGAGTCAAGCCCCAAATGTCCCACAATATGGTCCTTATCGAACCGAATAAACATAAATTATAATTATAAATACTAATTAGTAATAACTAATCCTTGTGTGATGTAATCTAGACTAACCATTTAATTAATTGTGTCTGCCAACAGCGTAGCACATAAGTTAGTCTAAGTCACACCAATTCATTGCTACTTTCACCTCATGTATAAGGTAGCACTAGTGGGACACAGTCAAATACCCACAACACTTAGACCTGTACCTCATACAGAAGTAAGAATCTTTAGGTCACCAGGAGCAACTGCTCATAACTTTTATAACAATTCCACACTAACACCTGCGTTAGAGTGGCCTCACCATCTATTATATACTTAGGTGGTAATGACATCCATACTACTCGTCATCCAGCTGAGGTGATCAAGTACCTTAAAGCCATAATTTCTTCTTTCAAGCTCATCAGTAATTCGGTAGTATTCACGTTAGTGGAACCTCGCCAACCAAGTCAAGATAATCGTTGGGGAGTAACACCAGAATACTACCAGAGAGCTGCTAAGTACATAAATTTCAGGCTGAAAAAACGAGTGAGATTGGATGCCACTTATATCCAATTTACAGCCAGACCATATAGACAAAACCTGACCAGAGATGGTGTACACTTGTCAGGTGAGTCTAGGTTGCATGTGGTTGACAAGTTGATCAACACCATCAACTATCACAAACGGCTGTGGCTAGCAAGCCAAACTTAACTGTACATAATTGTTTTCACTTGTGTGTGCAAGTGCACCGTTATAAAAACAAAAAAAACAATAATACAGCACAATTATATTCACCTTACTGCACCACAATAATCTTTACCAATCTTATTAGGTAGAATTTAGGCTGAGATTGTGCTGAATTTGGTACAAGCCCAGACTAAATAAATTTATAGTTCTTAGGTAGGAATTATCACGACTAGACTTAAGCTAGTCAGTAGTGTATGTATTATACTATTTGTGCTGACCCTATCCAGGGTGGGATTAAACTTTGAGATAACTCTGATTGGAGTGTCTCCATAATATTTCATCTTGTACTCATTAT
The DNA here is from genome assembly GCF_040958095.1 of Procambarus clarkii. NCBI lineage: Eukaryota > Metazoa > Arthropoda > Malacostraca > Decapoda > Cambaridae > Procambarus > Procambarus clarkii. The sequence continues at coordinate 39,189,979 of NC_091178.1, read as the reverse complement.
TTTGTATGTATCTATTTTGTGTATTGCTGAATGATCCCCATTACCTCTAATGGTGATATAGAAGAGCTAACCGGACGAGAACTAATGGTGAAGTTCAGACAGTGCACAAAATATCTAGCTACTTGTTGTTAGGTAGGTACATTTAACCTCAAGTGAGGTAGAGTATAAATTAGCCACATTAAATTAGGCTACATTTAATGTTACTTGTCCACTAATGAACAAGTACCCAAGCTTCATTAGTAATACTCATACTAATCCCATGAAGTTTGGACCCAAGCCCAACATGGCTACTCCTGAGCAATTAAGGAGAACCTATATTGGCCTTAAAGGTCATTTGACCAGACTAATTAACAAGGCTGTGGGCTTATCTAAAGAAACTCCCATTGATTCTTATCACTTAGAGACATCAGTAAGAGTAGCTGATCTGAAATTTGATCAAGTTAGGTCTGCAAGTCAGTCTTATATTACTCTACTGAATACCATAGAAACTGATCCTGAGGAAGTAAGTCAAATTATAGACGATATCTCCTAGTATGAAGATGAGACTCAAGATAAACTTTACATGCTATCTAAATTAGCAAAACAATCTGGATCCAATACCAGTAACACAGGGTCTCAATTCAGTAACCAACTACCAGAGGTTCGTTTACCTACTTTAGACTTACCTACATTTTCAGGATTAGATACAGAAAATTGGGACAATTTTTGGACTTCATTTGAAGTTCATATACATAAGAAACCGTCTCTTGACAAGGTTTCTAAATTCTCATACCTACTTAGTCTTCTCAAAGGAGAAGCTAAAAAGGTCATACATAACCTAACTCTCGATGAGAGTAATTATGAGGAAGCTATAAAACTGTTGAAGTTAAACTATTGCAACAAAGAGTTGAGTATAGCTACCCTCTATTACCAATTGCTAGATCTGAATGCACCAAATAGTAGACCAGAGTCACTTCAAAGCTTCAGACTAGAAGTAGAGTCTCTAGTAAAGGCCTTAGGTACTAAAGTTGATATACCAGCTTCAGAATGGTCAATCAAGTTACTTTTGCAGAGGAAATTACCTCGAAATGTCTTAACAGAGCTCTGCTCACACTATAATACCGAGTTTCTCACTCTTGACCATATATTTGAGGGACTGAGAATAACGGTTAACAGGTTGAAGACTCATGATAAAATTAAACCCGAGTCTAAACCAACTAATACTGACACTTCAGTCAAACCCAAGCCGACTTTGAATAAGTCTAGTAAATATAAATCCAAGACTACTCCATCCACTGGGAAAAGAAGTGGAAATGTAGGTACTTATTCGGTGTCTTCTTCTGAGATAACCAATGACTTGTCTACTAAAGAGACCAAGTCAAACAAGGAGAGAAGGTGTCTGTTTTGTAATCAAGGACATGCCACCTACCAATGCTCTGTTTATACTACTTATAATACTAGGATTAAAAGGTTGCAAGAAATACATAAGTGCACCAAGTGCATGGGCTCTCATGATCCCAAAAAATGTGTAGTGCAGCTACGTTCCTGCAACAGATGCAACCAAGGTGTACATCACTACGCCTTATGTAGAAAATCTTCTACACCAACCATGACCACTGGGGAGAATTCCACGAATTGTACCACAGTGCAATATTGCAAAGTGCATCAAGAAATAAATGTACTTGCTACTGAGTCAGGCAATAATACCACTCTGCCTACAGCTCAACTTAGACTAATAAACCGGAGATCTAGAGTTAACACTAGAGGTCTTTTTGATCAAGGATCACAGAAAACCTTCATTACACAACAGTTAGTAGAGCAGTTAAATTTAAAACCTGCCAAAAGTGTGAGGTTAAATATTTCTGGTTTCTTGACGAATAGTGGACCTCGTGAATACCAAGTAGTTAAGGTATTAGTGAGACTTGGATCTTCCACTAGTCCAATACAAGCGATAGTAGTAGATAAACTTCCTACAGACCTGCAGGTCACAGGGTTAGCTCGCACTGCGAAACATCTTAAACGAAACCGCATGAGGCTAGCAGATTACAAAATCAATTCTGACTGCCTCACTGATGTTGGAATACTTATAGGCGCGGATCATTATTACAAATTTATAACTGGATGCACCAGACAACACGGAATGAATTTGTTGTCATCTGCTGGAGGCAAATTGCTTACTGGACCGGTGCTTTTCCGACAAAATCCAGCGTCAACAAACCAACAGTCTAACAACATAATAGTGGCGTGACTAGGCTTGGAACAGTCACCCCTACGTTTCAGAGAAATATCTGAAGATATTGAGTCTGATCCACCTGTACATCGTCTGTGGGATTTAGACACTTTAGGTATTATCCTTGAACAACCAAGCCCTGATGATATGTGGACTTACCAGCAATATCTGGATACAGTTTCTATAGAAATAAACAATACTGGGTAAGACTCCCATGGAAGTTGAATCATACACAACTTCCAGTTAATTATTTTATGGCAGCCTCACAATTGCAGTCTCAATTAGCACGACTACAGAAGCAGCCAGACAAACTGAACATGTATCATCAACTCATCCAACAACAACTTAACAGTAAATTTATTGAAGTTGTTGATAACGATGACCGAAAAATAGGTCATTATTTACCTCATCACGCTGTGGTGAAAGACTCATTGACAACACCTATTCATATTGTCTTCAACTGTAGTGCTAAAGTAAAGCCAAGCAGTGTGTCTTTAAATGAATGTCTCCAAACGGGACCTAGCTTAACACAAAGGCTACATGATGTGCTGTTACGATTCCGCACTGGTATTTTCGCCTATACTGCTGATATCAGCAAAGCCTTCCTCCGAGTAGGTTTGCAGGAGGAAGATCGTAACTACACAAAGTTTCTCTGGATTAAGGACCCGCTGGATCCTAACAGTGATATCATCACATATCGTTTTGCCTCAGTATTATTCGGAGCTACGTCCTCACCGTTTCTTTTGCAAGCAACAATCGACACACATTTGAGGAAGTCATATAGCCCTTATAAGGCAGACATTAGTGACAACTTGTATGTCGACAATTTCCAGGGAACAACTAATGATCTAACTAATTTGTAGAAATCTACCATGAGCTATTAGGAGCCAATATGCCACTACAGTCATGGGCCTCAAATAATTAATTACTAAACCAGGTAATCGAGAAAGAATTTCCAGGTTATCAGGTACCCAATCAATTAAAGGTTCTAGGCGTGGAATGGAACACCAGTACTGACGAGATGAATGTCAAGTCAGTACAAACCGATAACTCAACCCTTACCATGAGAACATTGCTCTCGTTTGTCAATCAACCATTTGACCCTTTAGGCTTACTTAGTCCTATATTAATAAGGGGCAAACTCCTAATGCAGGAGTGCTGGCAACAACATATGGGATGGGATGATCCGTTACCAAGTGAGTTACAAGCTAAATGGCAGATACTCTCAACGGATTTTAATCAGTTAGGTGTTTTGAAATTTCCTCGTAATGCTTCAGGACCAAACTTACCCACCAATTTGCACGTTTTCTGCGATGCCTCTGGCAAAGCATATGGCGCTGTAGCCTACTTAGTTAATAGTGCACAATCAATTTTGCTCACATCTAAAGCAAGAGTTGCTCCCATTAAGAAGAGATCTTTACCTCAAATGGAGTTGACTGCATTGCTGGTGGGAGTAAGATTGGCTCATTGCCTGACAAAGACACTCAATAATATCCACTTTGGTGAGATTGTCGTGTGGTCAGACAACGAGGCAGTCTTACAATGGGTAAGAAACAACAACAATAAGACTCCCTACGTCAGTAATCGTGTTAGGGAAATTCATGAGTTATCTGTTGGATATAAATTCAGACATGTTCCTACTAAGGACAATCCTGCAGATTATTTATCTCGAGGATTAACGATAAAACAACTTATCAAGTCTTCGCTGTGGTTCAATGGACCTTCATACCTTGTTGGTGGTCAGTGGCCCAAACAAAAGCCACAAGTCATAGTGACCAATATCACCACTCCCATGAAAGAACCAGAACCTCAACGAATCTTAGCCATTGATCCTCACAATTATTCTAACTTAAGTAAGTTATTAAGAGTGACTGCACATGTGTTTGACTTTCTTGCTAAGATAGGAATTCGACATAAGTTTCCCAATCCTATCCTCTACTGGATCAAACGTGCACAACAAGAGACATATGGAAGCGAATATGAAAATCTTCCAGATAAATTAACTAAGTCTCTAGGTATCTGGTATGATGCCAACACTCATAATATACTAAGATGTGGATGACGTTTGCTTCTTGCAAAAATTGTTCTAGACACAAAGAATCCAATCCACTACCACGTCACCACATCATCACTAAACTTCTAGTTTTACATCACCATCAATATGGTACTTTACATGGGGGAGTGTTAGATACTCTCACCGACCTTAGACAAAAGTACTGGCTTCCTCAAGGTCGTCAGACAGTTAAGTCAATTATTAAATTCTGTGTAATCTGTAAAAGATACGATGCTAGAGTATGTCCTTACCCAGGACCTCCACCACTTCCTGAAGAAAGAGTGGTTCATCTTCGTCCTTTTGAAACCACTGGTGTTGATTACACAGGAGCCTTACTTCTCACTAGCAACCCAGACAAGATACCAGTTAAAGCATACATTTGTCTCTTTACGTGTGCTACAACCAGAGGCGTACATTTAGAAGTGACTTCAGATATGAGTGCTGAAGCCTTCATCCAGGCCTTCCGCAGATTTGCAGCTCGCAGATCTTGTCCCAAACTAATGATATCGGACAATGGTTTCAATTTTGTGGCAGGAGAAGCCTGTCTGCGAGAAGTCTGGAATCACCCAGAAGTACAGTCAGTCCTGCAGAGACGACAATGTCACTGGAAATTTATAGCACCAAGAGCCCCTTGGCATGGTGGGTTCTATGAGCGAATGATAGGCACAGTCAAGAAGTGTTTAGGAAAAACCTTACACAGACAAAAGGTCAGTTACTCCGAACTCCAAACCATTGTTGTGGAAATCGAGGCGCGAGTCAATAACCGCCCATTAACATACCTGTCTGATGATTTCTCCCAGAGAGAACCTCTGAGTCCCTCACACTTGATACATGGAGGTCTACTGAGCCCTCTCATACCTTTAGCCGAAGAGGACCCCGTAGACCCTTTACATGTAACCAGAGGTGACTTAGTAGAAAGCTACCAGCATCTCTCAAGGGTTATTAACAGGTGGAATGAGGTGTGGACTCGAGAGTACCTCACTGCTCTACGAGAGTACCACTATGGAGCTTCGAGTCCTTATAATAAAGTACAACTTAAACCAGGGGACCTAGTACTAGTCGACAGTGATGGACCAAGGTCAGAGTGGCCCATAGGCAAGATTGTTGCCATTCATCCAGATCATCAAGGTGTCCTGAGAGTAGTGAATGTTTTATGCCGAGGCAACACTACTCTAAAAACTTTAGAGAAGCTGGTTCCTCTCGAATTGCAGAACGAGAGTATCAGCCAGAACCAGTTTCTCCAGTAGTTTCCGAGGACAGTAATTCTGATCCACCGAGCAACCGCCCCACTAGAGCTGCTGCTCAACAATGTAAGCGGAAACTGCAAGCCTATTACAGCTCTGACCAAGAGTAAATCCTTTTACATCCAATTTAGACAACTATGATGATACTGTGGTGTGATGTCAAGTAACAAACCATTACAAGTCACTATGACCCAGGACATTCTCATCACCATAGATTCTGTTATTTGAATTGTGTGATTTAAATCTTTAATTGTTGTATAGGCTATAAATAACATTATTTATCTAGAGTATCTGAGAGTTTGCAGACTTTGAGATTTTGTAACATACACATTACATGTCATAGCGACACCAGTCACAGAGTCTATTGTAAGTTTTCTTAGTTGTCAGCTTTAGGTAATTCATAATAACATGTTCCATTTAACATGAAATAAGCAAGACTTAAGTTTCTTGTATGTCCTTGATAAATACGGGACATTCGTTATGTGTGTACTAACATACTAATATACTAATATTAATACTAACTTCGGGATGGGTGTGTCAGTACTCCACATTACACTGCGACCCTAAAATTCTCCCCCCGGAGTTATGTTGGAAATTTCCAACAATAATACAACACTGTTGTATTATTATTAATTATTACTAAATCTACTAATCACTGTAGTAATTAAAATTAATCAACCGTAGAGTTCACATGTACTAATAATTGTATCTGTACAATAAGGCTAGAATTCTTACGTCACCAGACGCCAGTATTGCGTCAGATTCCATTATAATAAACACATCTATATCCAGTGTGTCTGAGAATTGAGTTTGATTCTCTTTAAAACAACGGTGTTCTGTGTGATAATTATTTACAGATAAACTGATCCCCAACTAATGCCAAATAGAGCGTTTATAGTTACAACTGTTATCTGTTAATAAAATTAACGTCACGCGTGAATGCCCTGGAGAGACTTTAATTCATCTCCATTGCTTGTTTACCATTGTAAAACGGGCAAATAATAATATTTAACTCCTCTGAATAATAAACCCGTCCTTATCCGAGCATTTCAATCACAACTGCGAGAAATGATATTATTCGTAGTAAATAATTTGTGTATCAAATGCGGGACGCGGAGCGATGGGGAGAGGAGACGCCATTGCTGGAGTGGACGCCACCGAGAACGAGGAGGAGGAAAGTCGCCACTGTGAGGTGTGAAGAATTGTTGCAGAATATAGCAACTTAGCTGGTTTATAGTGTCACGGGATACCTCGTGGTGGATCGTCAACGAGAATTAACTTGACGTTTCGCCGGGAACCTGTTAATTGGTTCCGTGTAGACTAACGTGACCGGCCAGAGAAGCGCGTCAGCATCTAGGCTAGGCTCGACACCACGTGTTCATTATTATTACGACGACAGAACCTAGGACGCGAGCTTCGGCAAGCCTCAACTTACACAGTGCCCTATTAGCTAAGTACCTTTATTCCCTTTTGATGCATCATTATGGATAGGTTATAGCTGGGTAGCTTGTCGTTATGCCGAGCGACTAAAACAAACCACAGGTTATTATCTGTCTCCACTCTCCATTTTAATTTCTTGAACATAGATATTTAGCAGCCTAATATGTTGCTACTGAATATATTTTGATTTGCAGCGTGTGTGAAGAATTCCCCAAGCTGTCATTTCCCGTGTTAATCATCTCCCTGTGTTCCATGATGAGTTCAGGAGATTCCGAGGATGAGTCATAACCGATGTCTTGGAAAACGTCTTCAAGCTAAGACCCTTTTCCGTATTCCTTTAATTACATTATCTGTAGTGTATTATTACTACGGATCACTGTTTTCTGGATTAACACGTGTTTATTATAATCATTAATTTCTCATGTTCATAATCTATGTTCTTATTGGTGATTGTTTTATTGATTCTATAATTGGTCATAGGATTAGATTATTGCATAATGAACTGGTGCACGAACCACACTAGTTCCTAGACATATATGAAGTTCTAGTAATAACCCCCCAATGTAGGTGTTTAAGGCTTTGATTCAGTTAAATTATATACAGCCCATTAATTATACAAGTGATTATATTCTCTAGTATTTATCCATAGTTACTGGTTCATCTAGGAATTTTCTAATGATCACATTTTATTAGTTTCCCTCTTTACTATAAAAGCGGGTGGTCCTTCGTAATTGATTTTCATTACATTAATATTTAAATAAATAGAGTCAAGCCCCAAATGTCCCACAGTTCATAACTAAACTTATTCCCTAGTCATCAGAAAATAACCGTGTTCTTCATGTTTCATTGTCATTTCATAACTAAAATTATCCATCAATCAACAGAAAAAGTCATATTCATCATCATTGTTCCTAACTAAAATTATGTTTTGTCAAGTAAGAAAAAATAACCAAAGATATCTTTCATCGCTGTTCTTAACTGACATTATACTTTGGGGAGCACAAAAATAGTCTCCCTCGTCATGTTTTGTCTTTTTCCTTAACTAAAAGTATTCATCAGTCAACTAAAAAATAGTTACTTCATCATGTTTCCTTGTCATTTCTTAACTGAAATATCACTTCTCTTATCTGAAAATAGTCATGTGTAGCCTCTTTCCAACACTGTTCTTAACTAAAGTAACCTTTTACTTCGGTAAAATAGTCATATTCATCATTGTTCCTAACTAAAATTATATGTCGTTAAGTAAGAAATATAGTCAAAGACACTCTTCGAGACATCAAGAACTTACTCAAAGACATCAAAGTTGCACTCAAAGACATCCTTTGAGACATCAAAGACATCCTTTAAGACTTCAAGGGTACTCTTCGAGATATCAAAAGACACTCTCAAACACTCAAAAATTTACTCGCATCCTCAAAGTTATTCTCAGAGTCAACAAAAAGTTAATCTCAGTCATCAAAATGTTATTCTCTAAGTAACCTTTCGTTCAGCGGAGAAACTTTCTAAGACATCTTCGTTCATTAAAGTTAATCTCAGAGGCATAAAAGTTATTCTCAGAGCTAACAAAATTATTCTCGATGTCATCAAAAAGTATTTTCTCGTTCATCAAAGTTAATCTCAGAGTTAACAAAGGTAATCTCTAACTCACTCTCGTTCATCAAAGTTGCACTCAAAGACATCCTTTGAGACATCAAAGACATCCTTTAAGACATTAAAGTTATTCTCAGAGGCGTAAAAGTTATTCTTTAAGTAACCTTTCGTTCGTCAGAGAAACTTTCTAAGACATCTTCGTTCATTAAAGTTAATCTCAGAGGCATAAAAGTCATTCTCAGAGCTATCAAACTTGTTCTCAAAGTTATTACAAGAGCCATCAAATTTAATCTAAGACATCATCTTTCATCAAAGATATTCTCTCTAAGCCATCAATGTTCTTCTCGAACTCACTTTTGTTCATCAAAACTGATCTCAGAGATAACAAAGGTAATCTCTAACTCACTCTCGTTCATCAAAGTTGTTTCAAAGACACCAAAGTTAATCTCAGAGTTATCCAAAGATATTCTCATGTTCACAAAAGTTATTCTGAGCTATCAAAGTTAATCTCAGACATCTTCGTTCATAAAAGTTATTCTCAGAGACATCTAAAGTTATTCTCTAAGACATCAAAGTTATTCTAAGAGCTATCAAAGGTTATTCTCAGTCATGATATGTTATTCCTGAAAACCCTGTGCCATGAACACGATATTTCCGAAGTTGACAACAGGCAACATATGTCCGTAGAGTTCACCTGGAAATGCTGTGACACAAACACGATATTTTCTAAAAATTTTCTTTAAGATTTTCCTACTTATTTTCATTATAAGAACTTTTAACAAACTTCTAAAATCTCGAAAATTATTTTTCTCATAAGAATTCCTTACTTCCAAATCTCTGACTGCCCAAATTTACCTGAAAAACCCTGTGCCACAAACACGATATTTCTAAATTTAACTGAAAACCCTGACTCACAGACACGATATTTCCCAGAAACAAAATATCGTCTGTGCAGTGTTTTCCCTACTACTTGTGTGTGTGTGAGTGTGAGTGTGTGTTTGTGATTGTGTGTGTGTGTGTGTGTGTGTGTACTCACCTAGTTGTGTTTGTGGGGGTTGAGCTCTGGCTCTTTGGTCCCGCCTCTCAACCGTCAATCAACAGGTGTACAGATTCCTGAGCCTATTGGGCTCTATCATATCTACACTTGAAACTGTGTATGGAGTCAGCCTCCACCACATCACTTCCTAATGCATTCCATTTGTCAACCACTCTGACACTAAAAAAGTTCTTTCTAATATCTCTGTGGCTCATTTGGGCACTCAGTTTCCACCTGTGTCCCCTTGTGCGTGTTTCCCTTGTGTTAAATAGACTGTCTTTATCTACCCTATCAATTCCCTTCAGAATCTTGAATGTGGTGATCATGTCCCCCCTAACTCTTCTGTCTTCCAGCGAAGTGCGGTTTAATTCCCGTAGTCTCTCCTCGTAGCTCATATCTCTCAGTTCGGGTACTAGTCTGGTGGCAAACCTTTGAACCTTTTCCAGTTTAGTCTTATCCTTGACTAGATATGGACTCCATGCTGGGGCTGCATACTCCAGGATTGGGCCTGGAGAATGCAGTATGGAGTATCAACCTGATTTACATAATCTAATTTGTCCAAAACTACTATACCCCTACCTTTATCTGGTCTAGTAATACTAGACCAGATAATACTAGACCAGATAAAGGTAAGGGTATAGTGGTTTTGGACAAGTAAGATTATGTGAATAATGTTGAAAGGTTGTTAGAAGACCCCTCTAAATTTAAGTTGGTTGATATAGACCCCTTTTCGTATATTTTGAAATGTGAGGATAAACTAAATAGAGTTTTAAGAGGTCTGAAAGACTTTCTTTTTGATTATACAAAATTGCTTGCAACTGGCTCTAAGCCAGGCATCTTATATGGGTTACCTAAAGTTCATAAAACAGGTATACCGATTCGTCCCATTTTATCAGCGATTGGCACTTTTAATTACAAACTGGCAAAGTTTCTGGTTCCATTAATAGAACCATTAACGTATAATGAATTTACTGTGAGAAATTCTCAGGATTTTGTAAAGGAACTTTCCTCTTTAAATTTCGAGTTCCCAACTATAATGGCGAGTTTCGATGTAGAATCACTCTTTACTAATATTACTTTGTTGGAAACCATTGATATTTGTGTAAATCAATTATTTGCTGACACTAATTTAGTGTCTGGATTTTGTAGTAAAATGTTCAGACGGTTGTTAGAATTAGCGGTTAAAGACTGTCTTTATGTTTAATAATATATATTATAAACAAATTGATGGAGTAGCAATGGGGTCTCCCTTAGGTCCTGCGCTTGCTAATGCTTTTTTGAGTTTTCATGAAAAAAACTGGCTTGATAAATGTCCTTTGGCCTTTAAACCAGTCTTATACAGGAGATATGTAGATGACACTTTTTTGTTATTTAAGGATCAATGTCATGTTGAGAAATTTAGAGAGTATCTTAATGCACAACATAGTAATATACGTTTCACTGCAGAGTGTGAAGTGGATAATTAATTGTCATTTCTTGATGTTAAAGTGAATAACCTTAATGGGTTCAACACTAATGTTTTTAGAAAACCAACTTTTACTGGTTTAGGTTTAAATTTTAATTCTTTTGTTCCTAATATTTTTAAGAAAAATGCAATTAACACTCTACTGAATAGGGCCTTTGTTTTATGTTCAAATTGGAATAACTTTGATCAAGAAATTAATTTTCTTGTGAATTTTTTTTCAAATAATGGTTATCCTTTGCATATGGTTTATACCTTTATAAGGAATTTCTTAAATAAGAAGTTTCACCCATCGTGTAGGATTACTACAGTAGAAAGGGATATTAAATATATTAAATTACCATTTTATGGCACTATTAGTTTTTCTGTAAGGAGTCGTCTGAGGAAACTGTTGCAGCATTGTTATCCTCAAGTAGACTTTAGATTTATTTTTGTCAATACAAATACCGTAGGCACTTATTTTAAATTTAAAGATAAAGTGCCTAACCCCCCTGTGCTCTAATGTCGTAAATATGTATAATTGTTCCAGCTGTAATGCTGGATATATTGGAAGTTCCATTCGGAACTACAAGATTAAGATACTTGAGCACCGGGGAGTATCTTTTAGGACTGGATTACCATTGTCTAAACCAGCATTTTCGGAGATTAGAAACCATTGTTATGAGATTAATCATTCTCTGCTGGAATCTGATTTTAAAATTCTGGACACTTGTATGAATGGCCAGTCAGATTTGTGAGTAATGGAATCCTTATATATAAAGGAGCTGCGGCCTCTGTTAAATAGCAACCTTTCGGCTGTTCAATTGTGCACTGTATAGTGCACAGTAGGACCTGTAACTGGATTTATAGTTCATTCTGGCAGTTTAATTTTATTATAATTTTGTTTAGTTTACCATGTCTTTTCCTTTTCTTACTTATTTTAAGTCTTGACATGGTACATTAGTATAATCTTTTTATTTAGGATATATAATACATTTTTTGGTGTTTAGATTTGTTTAATATTTGAATTTTTATAAGATTTTGGTTAGTACTTTATAATTGTCGCTTATTCTGCTTGCATTTTATATACATTTTTTGTAGATTTGTAGTCATTATATGAATATTTGAAATAGTGTTTAGTATTTATGTGTTAGTTATCAAGTTTCACTCCTGTTGATCACTTCGCGTAAGTTTAAGAGTATGGTTTGTTTTAGTAGTTATAAAATTCCTCTTGTAATTTAATGGATTTTCGAATTAGCATCTATGTGACAGTTAATAAGTTTTATTTGTATTGATCACTTAAAGTAAGCTTAAGTGTTTAGTTTTTTATTCATTTTCCTTTCTTTGATAGGCAATTGTATATATATTATATATAGACACGAATTTTCTCAATATTTCTTATGGTTATTTTCACTGTCAATGGTAATTGAAAAATCAGTTCTCCAAAATTCATTTTTATTTCTAGTCTGATGCGACACTTGAACGCGTTTCGTAAAACCTTATTACATTTTCAAACACTTTAGTTTACACACACACAGGATTAGATGTAACAGAGCTAGGAATGATTACATTAACATAAGACGAGTGTCGGAAAGAAATTATGAGAATGATATTGCAGTCAAAGCGAAAAAGCAACCAAAATTCCTACATAGCCATATAAGAAGGAAGATGTCGGTAAATGACCAAGTGACAAGATTGAGGAAAATAGAAGGGGCATATACAGAAAGCGACAAGGAAATCTGCGAGGTACTGAATGCAAAATTCCATGGAGTGTTCACAACCGAGCCTGAGCAGCTCCCGTTGTTAGAAGAGATTACCCAAGATAAAAGACTATCAGATATAGAGGTGACAGCAGAGAGGATGTAATGAAACAGTTGACAACACTGGATGCAAATAAAGCTGTTGGACCAGACAAAGTATCACCGTGGATACTTAGAGGCAGCGCAGGCTCTCAGCGTGCCTCTGGCAATGATCTTTAATGAGTCACTTATGTCGGGAGAATTGCCCAGTTGCTGGAAGGAGGCAAATGTCGTACCGATTTTCAAAAAGGGTGATAGGGAGGAGGCACTTAACTACAGACCCGTATCACTGACAAGCATCCCCTGCAAAATACTTGAAAGAATAATTAGGCTAAGACTTGTTGAGTACCTGGAAAGCATTGGGTTTGTAAACAAGCACCAACATGGGTTCTGGACAGGGAAATCATGCCTAACAAACCTTTTAGAATTCTATGATAAAGTAACAAGGATAAGGCAGGACAGAGAAGGCTGGGCAGACTGCATATTTCTTGACTGCCAAAAGGCCTTTGATACGGTACCGCACATGAGACTGCTATACAAACTTGAGAGGCAGGCAGGAGTAAGCGGAAAGGCCCTAGTATGGGTGAAGAACTACCTAACAGGAAGGAGCCAGAGGGTAATGGTAAGGGGCGAGAAGTCGGACTGGCGAACAGTAACAAGTGGAGTACCTCAAGGATCGGTGCTGGGACCAATCCTCTTTCTAATTTACGTAAATGAATACATGTCAATGTTTGCGGATGACGCAAAATTAATGAGAAGAGTTGTGACAGACGAGGATTGTAGGATCCTCCAAGAGGACTTAAACAGGCTGCAGAGATGGTCAGGGAAATGGCTACTGGAGTTTAACACCAGTAAATGTAAAGTTATGGAAATGGGATCTGGTGAAAGGAGACCAAAGGGACAGTACACAATGACGCGGAACAGCCTACCTGTAACGATTCGAGAAAGAGACCTGGGAGTGGATGTGACACCTAATCTAACTCCTGAGGCACATATAAATAGGACAACGACAGCAGCGTACTCTACACTGGCGAAAATTAGAACTTCATTCAGAAACCTAAATGAGGAGGCCTTTAGGGCGCTTTACACTGCCTACGTGAGACCCGTCTTAGAGAATGCCGCGCCATCATGGAGCCCCCACCTGAAGAAACGCATAAAGAAACTGGAGAAGGTTCAGAGGTTTGCGACGAGGCTTGTCCCAGAGTTACGAGGGATGGGATATGAAGAGCGGCTGAAGGAACTGAACCTTACGACACTAGAGAAAAGAAGGGAGAGAGGAGATATGATAGGGACATATAAAATACTCAGGGGAATTGACAAAGTGGAAATAGATGAAATGTTCACACGTAATAATAACAGAACGAGGGGACATGGGTGGAAACTGGAAACTCAGATGAGTCACAGAGATGTTAGGAAGTTTTCTTTTTGCGTGAGAGTAGTGGAAAAATGGAATGCACTTGGGGAACAGGTTGTGGAAGCAAATACTATTCATACTTTTAAAACTAGGTATGATAGGGAAATGGGACAGGAGTCATTGCTGTAAACAACCGATAGCTGGAAAGGCGGGATCCAAGAGTTAATGCTCGATCCTGCAAGCACATATAGGTGAGTTCACAACTATAACCTGCAAACACTGAACAGAGTTTGAACAGCTTTGATTTTATACCTGCATTTGGGTGAGGTGATATGTTACAACAGTTTTGGATGAGGTGAAAACAAACTTTCAACACAAGACAGAACACGAAACAATGAATATAATATTTTGTAAGTTAAAGAGAAGAATAGAAGTAACTGCAAAGGGCCTATTGGTTCATACTTCTTGATGCTTCTATATTGGTGCGGAGTCTTGAAGTGGGTAGAATATAGTTGTGCATTAATTGGCTGTTGATTGCTGGTGTCGACTTCTTAATGTGTAGTGCCTTGCAGATATCAAGCCGCCTGCTATCGCAGTATCTACCGATGATTTTTGTTTGCGAACTTCTACATTGGTACCATGGAACAAAAGGTCTTAGTCGAAATGAACTTCAAACTGGCCATATACTGCAGGTATGTTGACGACATTTTTACACAGGTACCTAATGTCAGACATCTGCAGGAGCTGAAGGAGACATTTGAGCGGAATTCTGTTTTGCGTTTCACTTACGAGATTGAGAAGGATCGGAAGCTGCCCTTTCTAGATGTAGCAGTCATGGAAAGGAGCGGAGGTTTCCACACTGCAGCCTATACTAAGGAAACAAACATAGGAATATGCCTCAATGCCAACAGTGACTGCCCAGACAGGTACAAGAGGAGTGTCGTTAATGTTTATGTCGACCGTGCTCTCAGCCACAGCTCAGGATGGAAGCAAGTCGATGAAGAACTGTGTAGGATAAGGCAGGTCCTAGTCAACAACGGCTCTCCAATGGTTTCGATTAAGACATCATAAGAAGGATGGTGAAACGCCATGCAACCTCTGAAGAGACAACTAACACAATACCTGTACCCCCTATTAGACTATTTTACAGGAACTTCTTTTCCACAGCTCATAAAACAGAGGAAAGGGTCCTGAAAGATATTGTTAACAGAAACGTTATCCCTACAGACAAAAATCAGAAGATACAATTGACGATTTACTATAAAACCAAGAAAACTTCCAACCTACTCGTGAGAAACTCTCCAGACACAAAGCAGAACGCTTTGAAAGAGACCAATGTCGTATATGCCCTCAAATGCCCACTTGGGGACTGTAAGCCTCAAAGAACTCAGTATATAGGCAAGACAACAACATCTCTTTCAGGCGATTAACGATGCATAAGCAACAGGGCTCCATTAAGGAACGTATAATCTCTTCCCACAAACAAACCATCACCAGAGAAGTCTTAACAAAAAACACGGAAATCATCGATAGATACAGCGATAGCAGGCGGCTTGATATCTGTGAGGCACTTCACATTAAGAAGTCAACACCAGCAATCAACAGCTAATTAATGCACAACTATATTCTACCCACTTCAAGACTCTGCACCAATATAAAAGCATAAAGAAATATGGGCCAATAGGCCCTTTGCATTTATTACCCAATATTTCGTGTTCTATCTTGTGTTGAAAGTTTGTTTTCACCTCATCCAAAACTGTTTTAACATATCACCTCACCCAAATGCAGGTATATAAAATGAAAAGCTGTTTGAATTATAGCATAGTAAGAAATCTGTTTAGTGTTTGCAGGTTATAGTTGTGTGTGTGTAAACTAAAGTCTTTGAAAATGTAATAAGTTATTACGAAAAGCATTCAAGTGTTGCGTCAGACTTGAAATAAAAACGAATTTTGTAGAACGGATTTTTCAATTACCATCGACAGTGAAAAGAAACATAAGAAATAATGAGTAAATTCGTGTTAGAATTATTAATCTTACTTTTTCGGTCATATTCATATACACTAGCTGTACCCGGCCACACGTTGCTGTGGCTGTTGCTGTGGCTTAGCAACATGTGTCTTGCTGAGCTACAGCAACCTTTTCCCAGTCTCCCAGTCCACCGCACCAAACCCCCCCCTCCCCTTTTTCCAACGTCCTCCCAACCATTCCCCACTTCCTTATCGCCTAGTCCTCCCAACTATTCCCCACTTCCCCGTACACTCAACCTCCCCATCATCATCCCCCCTCCCTCCTCCTCCTTTATCTTCCCCACCATCCCCTCGTCCTCCTAACCAAATTTTTAAAAAACTAAATGAAAAAAAAAACGAAATGAATTTTTTTTTAAAAACGAAATGAAAAACAATGAAAAGTACAAAAATAAACTATACCTCACAAAATGAGTTGAATGGTAAAAACACAGCTCAATTACAATGCTTTGTCTAACAAAATAATTAAATAAAAATGAAAATAAATCAAAATCTATGAAAATTCAATTTATCAATGAAATCGGAAATATTGAAACGGAATCATAACATATTTAGTATAGCGTGCAACAGATGGTACAGTTTTTCAAGAAAAGGATGTATTTTCCTGTTATAGGTAAGGTATCTATACTTATGCATAAGAAATGAATTGCATGGTAAGCAACACAGCTCAATTCCAATGCAATGTCACACAAAATAATTAAATCAAGATGAAAATAAATCAAAATCTATGAAAATTCAATATGTCATTGCAATCAAAAACGTTGAAATGGAATGTTAACATACTTAGTATAACGTGTGTTGCTATTACGTGTTACAGATGAAGCTGTTTATAAAAAAAAAAAAAACATGTTTTTACCTTTCTCAAGTAAGCATCTATATAGTAGGTATACAAATCACGCGCATATTCGAAAGGAACGTTGTGTCTAAATTTCAAAGCAATTGGTGAAGAAATTTCGGAGATTACAGCGTGTGTTGCTCTTATGTCCAACAGATGGTGCTGTTTTGTTTTTAAGTTTTTTCCTGTCACAGGTGAGGCATGTATATAAAAGGCATATAAAAACACACGAATATTGGAATGCAACATTGTGTCAAAATTTCAAAGCAATCGATAAAGAGGTTTCGAAGATTTCCCGTCACATGAAAAACACAGTTTTTCAAAATAAGCATGTTTTTTCTTGTCACAGACGTGACATCTATATAGTATGTATATATAAACCTGCTCAGATGCGAATGGAACATTGTGTGAAAATTTCAAAGTAATCAGTGAAGAACTTTCAGAGATTATCAATTATAAACAAACGAACATTTACACTTTTATTTATATAGACTAGCTGTACCCAGCCACGCGTTGCTGCGGCTCAGCAACGCATGTGCGTTGCTGAGCCACAACAACCTTCCCCTTGTCTCCCAGTTCTCCCCACCATTCGCCCTCCCCTGTCCCCTCGTCCTCCCTACCATTTCCTCCCTCCCCCTTCCCTATGTCCTTCCCACCATCCCCCACTCCACCGTCCCCTCGTCCTTCTAACCATTCCCCACTCCACCGTCCCCTCGTACTCTCCTCCATCTCCCACTCCTCCATCCCCCGGCCTCCCTAATATTCCCCTGTCCCCTCATCCTCCACACTTTCCCCCCCCCCTCTCCTGTCTCCTTGTCCTTCCCATCATTCTCCATTCTCCTGTCCCCTTGTCCCCAACCCCTCGTCTCCTCATCCTCCCCACCATTACTCCCTCCCTTGTCCCGTCGTACCCAGTACCATCCCCCACTCCCGTCCCCTCGTCCTCCCCACCATTTCCCACTCCCTCGTAAGATGCATTGGTCCATAAGAGCAGATCCTATTAATATCCATAACTGGAAGATATATAAAAGTACCAACCAGGTTAAATGGATGCTATTTTGTATTGATGTGCTATATTGAAGCTTATATGGGGATCCATCTTGTACATACCAGGGTTCACATTAAGGCTGTTATTACATTGTTTGATCAGAGTGGACTCTATCACATTTCGTTCAACGAAATCCTTACTTTTAACAATACATTTTGCCCCTCTGACGTCGATAGAATGATCGCACAAACTGGAATGTAAATACAATGCACTGGAGTGCTGGGCTGTACGAATAGCATGCGAATGTTGTTTTAAACGTCAGGAAAGAGATTTACCAATCTGGCCGATGTAAATACATGCACACTCATTACAAGGGATGGAATACACACAACCTGCTACAGACGAGGGCGAGTTCTTAATTAACATGGACTTAAGTGAATTATCATTTTTTAACACTGAGTTAATAATAAGGATTTTCAGGGCTGGAGCAAGATTTACTAGACCATCAAAATATGGTAATACCAACGAGTTTTTTAGTTCAGGTTTAGACTTGGGAACTTGTTTGTAGAACGTCCATTTTGCTTGACCAAACGCAAGATCCAAGACCGATTTTGGGAATTTAAACTTCTTACCAATTTCAAATACATTCGTTATTTCTTCATCAAAAAATTCTGGACTGCAAACCCTGAAGGCTCTGAGAAACATACCAGAAAAAAGTGCATGCTTAACCTGAACATGATGACTTGAGTAAAAATGAACATATAAGCACACATTGGTAATTTTCCTATACACATAGAATTTGGAACTCCTACCGATTCTATGAATCATGCTCTCTAAAAAAGGCAGAACACCATTCATTTCATTCTCAATTGTGAATTTATCTGATGGAACCAGCGAATTAAGTTGAATGAGAAAGACAGTTTGGTAATGGTTAGCCAGCCACAAGCATAAAATATCGTCAACGTACCTATACGAAACCAAATTCGAGGATAAGATCCTGGGTAGGATGTTTGTTTCAAAACACTCCATGTACAAATTGCTCAAAACAGGGGAGAGGGGATTACCCATCGCCATGCCAAATGTTTTTTTTATAAAATGAATCATTAAAGTAGAAATAATTACCTTTAATGCACAATTTTATGAGTTCAACAATGGTGTTAAAGTTAAATTATATTTAGGGAGTAGATCCCGTAAGAATGCTAACAGTTCATCAACAAGAACTTTGGTGAACAGAACCATCACATCAATACTCACAAGTTTAAAATCATAATTTTATTTCAAACAAGACAACTTGTTAACCAAGTCCAAGTTGTTTGTTATGTGTGTGTTGGAAATGGAACCTACAACCGGTGACAAGACTTGGACAAGCCATTTCGAAAGTCTGTATGCCACAGATCAAACAGAACTAATAATAGATCTTTCAGGATTATTGGGGTTGTGTGTCATAATAAGACCAAATAGATATGGTAGGGAAGGGGAATGACTTAAAAATTTAGGAATCAACTCCTTATTGTTCTTGAGCAAGGTTTTAAGAGTTTTGTTAAAATATGCAATAACTTTTTAAACTGGATCTCTATTAACAGGAAAGTAAGTGTTTCTGTCATCCAATAACAGGTTAGTTTTTTGGACGAAGTCATCCTTGTCCATTATCAGCCTTAGTGATATGTAGAGAGTTGTCTTTTTTGAGGGTTTTTAACGCACGAATAAACCTATCTGGACAATGAGGAACAGCACCTAGTTTTTTTTTACTTCATAGGTTTCCATCTTCATTCTACTTTGCTCTGATGAAGGCAAATAAAGCAGAAAACGAATTTAGCATTGTCTGTTTTTCACGTGTGGTTTTTCCGCATACTTGGATCAGTGTTTTTGTGATCGTTGTTGCACATATATTATATATATATTGTCACGGTAAAATCTCTAGGAAGAGATTCGGCTTGCTCCATCATTCCCTATTCCATAAATTAACGTCTATATATAATCCAGAACTGCAGCAACAAGGACAACAACATCTACTTCCAGATGTCTAGACATTACTACCAGTCTACCTACCCCCACGGCCCGTCACCCCACCTCGCACCTCGCTCACTGGGAGCTCACGCCACCAGACGAAACAAGCAGTTTAAGACCCGGTTAATAGTTAAAGAAATCACCAGCGCCATCTACTCGGCCGTCAAACAAGCAGTTTAAGAGCCGGTTAATAGATAAAGAAGTCACCAGTGCAATCTGCCCGGCCGTCATTCTGTGTATATAAGGCTACAAAACCCACTACACTTCAGACTACTCCTGAGTTATTCAGTGTAACTCACAGTATTCCCGCACCATTTTTTCTAATATTAACGTAACGTAAATTTAATTGTTTGTTTAACTTGTTTAATTTGCACTCTGTATAGCGCCAAGCAGGGATAATATTTTTATTTTCTAATTTGTTTATACAAAGTTCTTTATTAAAGTAAAGTATTTAAAAAAAAAATCTGTATGTTTTCTCCTACAGTTAACCTCACAGTGAAGACAACTTGCAGTTTAACTTTTGTTATTTTATGTGACTGGCATTCCGTCTGCTTAGAGAAGACTGCAATAATATATATATATATATATATATATATATATATATATATATATATATATATATATATATATATATATATATACATGTAGTGTATTTTGGTAGCAGTCTTTCCTGTAGACATATATTATTAAATATGGCAGAAAAAGTAAGATTAATAATTCTAACACGAATTTTCTTTATGTTTCTTATATTTCTTTTCACTGTTGATGGTAACTGAAAAATCAATTCTCCAAAATTTATTTTTATTTCTAGTCTGACACGACACTTGAACGCGTTTGGTAAAACTTATTACATTTTCAAAGACTTTAGTTTACACACACACAATTATAACTGAACAGAGTTTAAACATATTCGATTTTATACCTGCATTTGGGTGAGGTGATATGTTACAACAGTTTTGGATGAGGTGAAAACAAACTTTCAACACAAGACAGAACACGAAACAATGGGTATAATATTTTGTAAGTTAAAGGGAAGAATGGAAGTAACTGCAAAGGGCCTATTGGCCCATATTTCTTGATGCTTCTATATTGGTGCGAGTCTTGAAGTGGGTAGAATATAGTTGTGCATTAATTGGCTGTTGATTGCTGGTGTCGACTTCTTAATGTGTAGTGCCTCGCAGATATCAGGCGGCTAGCAGGCGTGTGTGTGTGTAAATCACGAAAAATAAACACGTGATTAAAATGCGACAGGGTCAGACCACAGAGGAAAATTGAAACAGGAATGTTCTTAAGTACTATCGTATATTTATACATCTTCAGAAAGAGTGGTTTTACAGGTCAAGTATTGGACATATATAGGCAGGAGAGAATGGTGAAGTGAGGTGAGGTACAATAACAAATGAATGGGAATTAGGTGGACACAAATATGAGCCGCACAAAAACTGCAGACGACCTATTGGCCCATTCGATGCAGCTCCTATTCATACCCACCAACAGGCCCACACATGGATTATAATATCACAAGATAAAAAATATTTACAATGAATTAGTGAGACAAATGTGTTCCAATGATCCTACTCATATCGCTCTTTAATTGATCTATAAAAAATGTTTCTAAGTTATATAAACCACTGCTAATGTTCAAATTTCTTTCTTTTGTAATCTGTATCAAAGCAGATTCAATTATGTTTCTGTTATAAGAGTTTTTACAATTCGTTATTGAAGAAGCAAGTTATTGAAGAAGCGAATTGTAAAAGCACTTATAACAGAAAGGCGTCTTGTATATACCAGTTGCGTTGCTCCTGGCAGTATGGGTTCGAGTCACTTCTGGGGTGTGACTTTTCAGTTGCATATATTCCTGGGGACCATTCATCCTTGTTTGCATTTGTGTTCCTCACGTGTGCCCCAAAGAATGAGGTGATTTGACAAAATGCTATGCCCAAGATTACCATCTGATTGCCGGCGGGCTGATGGGCTAAATAGCCTCAGCTACCATCAGTTTTTGTCCGGTCATGATGGTCGTGTGGATTAAGGCGTCCTGTACATGCCAGTTGCGTTGCTCCTGGCAGTATGGGTTCGAGTCACTTCTGGGGTGTGAGTTTTCAGTTATATATATATATATATATATATAAATATATATATATATATATATATATATATATATATATATATATATATATATATATATGTCGTACCTAATAGCCAGAACTCACTTCTCAGCCTACTATTCAAGGCCCGATTTGCCTAATAAGCCAAGTTTTCCTGAATTAATATATTTACTATAATTTTTTTCTTATGAAATGATAAAGCAACCCTTTTCTCTATGTATGAGTTCAATTTTTTTTTATTGGAGTTAAAATTAACGTAGATATATGACCGAACCTAACCAACCCTACCTAACCTAACCTAACCTATATTTATAGGTAAGGTTAGGTTAGGTTGCCAAAAAAAGCTAGGTTAGGTTAGGTTAGGTAGGTTAGTTAGACGAAAAAACATTAATTCATGAAAACTTGGCTTATTAGGCAAATCGGGCCTTGAATAGTAGGCTGAGAAGTGCGTTCTGGCTATTAGGTACGACATATATATATATATATATATATATATATATATATATATATATATATATATATATATATATATATATATATTGTCGGGGTTTCCTAGTAAGTAACCGTACTTAATATCCTGGCAATATCGACAATGTCGGGGTTTCTCTACTTCTCACCAGTCACCACCAAGTAGTAGGAGTGGTAACTGTTACTTACTGTAGCCCTGCGGGTCTTCACTCCATCCTCAAGGTGCCACTGTTCACCTGGAGGTATCGCAGTCTACCTCCGGCCGGCCTTATAGCCTGAAGGCGAGTGGGAACACTCTCTTGATCGTGTGCCCGCCCTAACAAAGGGCTCTAATGCTATCTGAAAGGTCGCCAACTGGTGTTCTCCGTGTCCAGTAACACGTCAGTAGTATTGTGGAACTGTGGTAATAGTGGCAGAGAGCACACTAATTAAATTTAGTAACAGGCAGGTATGTATATATATCTCAATCACTCTCTCTTTATATGGACTCAATAATCTCAATAGCAACAAGTAATCCAGGGATAATACAAACGCGAAGGTGGTTTTGTATTTTACTTAAAATATTAAAGTATTATAGCACTGGATCAACAACAACAACGAAGTACATGGCAGCAGATCACTCCCTCTTCATAATCCGGAGTACTAAGTGACGACAACACTCCCCCTCCTGTCATACATTCCCAGCTGCCACGCCCCCCTCACTGTATATTCTCTCTGTACTTGTTGTCCTGGCGTTAAGCACCTATTTCTTTAAATTCACAGTAATCACAATACTGGCAATCAACACAATAACTTGCTATAATGGCGTTAAGCGCAATAATCACTGCACTGGCCTTAAGCTCAATAAATCATTTCAATGGCAATTAAGACAGTAACTCACAGTAATGGCATTAAACACCGTATATCACAGTAATGATAATAAATGCAATAAATCACTGTACTGGCCTTAAACACCGTAAGTCACTTCAATGGCAATAACACAGTAAATCACTGTACACATGAATATGTTATTCAATACCCCAGCATATATATAGATCACTTCATCAATATTAGCAATAATGAGTCAATATGAGGCACACAGCCTTACACTAATAAATGGTACATTTATATATATATATATTCTCTGACACAAACTTATAATATTAATGTCACATGAATGTAAATGTCCTCGACACAGCAATCTCTTCGATAAATCACAGGTGCACTCACACACCACATAAATATTTCTTGAGAGCTCTCTACAGCATCTCTCTGCACAACTGTGCCTTATTATGACATAGACATTGGTGAGCCGTGCTCACGACATAGATGATACTCTGGCTAAATAGCTGACTAAAGGGGAATGGGGAGGGAAACTGAATTACCTACTTCCACCTCAATGATGTGGACTCGCCCTCTGTTGTGAGTTGAATTGAAGCTCCTGGTCCCGGCTCTCAACTCGTTGTAGGGAACGCCCCCACACACACACTGTTGCTCTCTCCAGGAATCTCTTCAACACCTCAAAAAATGCGTTTTCACCGTGCTCTATCCTCTGCAGGCCCGGGCTCCTCCACAACTTCTTGAAGGGTTGGAGTCGGTCTCCTGGCCGTCGACTTCTCCTCACAACTACGTCTGCAGTCCTTTCTTTTGGCTGCAATCGTCCTGATTCCCAGCTAGTTTTCGTTCTTCTCCTGCCTCTCAGTGGATTGGCCCAGCCGCTACATCGTCACCTAAACTGGTGAAACTGCACAGTCGTCCCGGACGTCACTGTTCAGACTTTACTTCTTGCAACACACCTGTCACTGGAGCGCTTGCTGCTCAATACGCGTCAATTCCTTCTTCGGTCCAACACATGAAATAAAGGAAGACCTCACAGGGTGATTGCAGACTACAGGATGACGCGTAAATCCACTGGAAAGGGGCAAAACTGTCAGACTGACAGGACCCCCTATTGCACGTCCAACCTCCTCGACGTGTCATGTCAAACTCCTCTCTCACGGTGGATTGACCCAGCCGCTACGTCATCACCCGACTGGTGAAGCTATCAGACGTCATAGACGCCACTGCCTAGACTTCACTCCTGCGCTGCACCTGTCACTGGAGCACTTGCTGCTCATTTCTCAATTCCTACTTCGGTCCAACACATGGATTATAGGAAGACCTCACAAGGTGCTGGCAGACCACTGGTGATGCGTAAATCCACCGGAGATGGGGGATCCTGTCAAACTGACAGGATCCCCTATCGCATGTCCGACCTCCTTGACGTGCCGTATCAAACTCCTGGGCGCCACGGCCCGCGCCGTCTGGACCCCCTACACTCGTGACATCATACTTGCCAGGGGCGTTTCTCATTGGCTCCCTGTGCCACGTCATTGTTCTTGACCAATCTGGTGCCACTGACGTCACAACGTCTTGGCGGGAAATCGTAGAGTCCGGCGCCATCTTGGCGTCCTAAAGGGCCTAAGCCACTGGCCAAAACGCTCTTCTTTTGCGAATTTCTCGCCAACGCGAGAACACTTCACGCTCCCACATATGTCAAATTGTTCCCCGGAACGTAGAGAACGTTCGCGTGAAGTGGATATGACTCTTACAGCTGGCGTGGGAGAAATATAAGGGGAGGAACACCGTCACAATATATATATATATATATATATATATATATATATATATATATATATATATATATATATATATATATATATATATATATATATATATATTTATATATATATATGACTGAAAACTCACACCCCAGAAGTGACTCGAACCCATACTCCCAGGAGCAACGCAACTGGTAACTACAGAACGCCTTAATCCGCTTGACCATCATGACCGGACATAAGGAAGTGATAGCCAAAGCTATTTGAACCACTTCCCCGCCGGCACTCGGATGGTATTCTTGGGCATAGCATTTTATCACTGCCTTATGTCCGGTCGTGATGGTCAAGTGGATTAAGGCGTCCTGTAGTTACCAGTTGCGTTGCTCCTGGGAGTAAGGGTTCGAGTCACTTCTGGGGTGTGAGTTTTCAGTCGCATATAGTCCTGGGGACCATTCAGGCTTGTTTGCATTTGTGTTCCTCACGTGTGCCCCAAAGAATGAGGTGATTTGATAAAATGCTATGCCCAAGAATACCATCCGAGTGCCGGTGGGGAAGTGGTTCAAATAGCTTCAGCTATCACTTCCTTATGTCCTGTGGTGATGGTCAAGCGGATTAAGGCGTCCTGTAGTTACCAGTTGCGTTGTTCCTGGTAGTATGGGTTCGAGTCACTTCTGGGGTGTGAGATTTCAGTCGCATATAGTCCTGGGGACCATTTAGGCTTGTTTGCATATATATATATATATATATATATATATATATATATATATATATATATATATATATATATATATATATATATGCATATATATATATATATGCATATATATATATATATATATATATATATATATATATATATATATATATATATATATATATATATATTATTAAATATGACCGAAAAAGTAAGATTAATAATTCTAACACGAATTTTCTCAATCTTTCGTACATTTCTTTTCACTGTTGGAGGTAAATCAAAAATCAATTCTCCAAAATTCATTTTTATTTCTAGTCTGACGCGACACGAGCGCGTTTCGTAAAACTTTTTTTAAGAATTTCCAACTCTACTTTCCGGGCCATCTCACTCGGTCTGGACATAACATGACAGTTTATGCCCAGATTTAGGAGAGTGACTTGG
Source organism: Procambarus clarkii (assembly GCF_040958095.1). Classification (NCBI taxonomy): domain Eukaryota; kingdom Metazoa; phylum Arthropoda; class Malacostraca; order Decapoda; family Cambaridae; genus Procambarus; species Procambarus clarkii. The sequence continues at coordinate 39,163,666 of NC_091178.1, read as the reverse complement.
TCCTCAGTGAGGTTAATTCCTGCAAGGTTCAGGAAGCCATCTCTTGGTCGTGGAGACGGCCAGCCTACTCATGAGAAACTCTCCAGACACAAAACAGAACGCTTTAAAAGAGACTAACGTCGTCTATGCCTTCAAATGCCCTCTTGGGGACTGTAAGCTCCAAAAAACCCAGTATATAGGCAAGACAACAACATCTCTTTCTAGGCGTTTAACGATGCATAAGCAACAGGGCTCCATTAAGGAACATATAATCTCTTCCCACAACCAAACCATCGCCAGAGAAATCCTAGTAAACAACACAGAAATCATCGATAGATACAGCGATAGCAGGCGGCTTGACATTTGCGAGGCACTACACATCAAGAAGTCAACACCAGCAATCAACAGCCAATTAATGCACAACTATATTCTACCCACCTCAAGACTCCGCTCCAATATAGAAGCATCAAGAAATATGGACCAATAGGCTTTCTACAAACACTTCTATTCAATACCCATTGTTTCGTGTTCTGTCTTGTGTTGATGAAATTAATACCCTATTAATGCCACCTCTTGTTCTGTCTTGTGTTGATGAAATTAATACCCTATTAATGCCACCTCACCCCATCCACCTCACTCAAATGTAGATATAAAATCGGAGATGCGTAAGTTCTATTCAGTTGTGTATTTGTAAACTAAAGTCTTTGAAAATGTAATAAGTTTTACGAAACGCGCTCGTGTCGCGTCAGACTAGAAATAAAAATGAATTTTGGAGAATTGATTTTTGATTTACCTCCAACAGTGAAAAGAAATGTACGAAAGATTGAGAAAAATTCGTGTTAGAATTATTAATCTTACTTTTTCGGTCATATTTAATAATATATGTCTACAGGAAAGACTGCTACCAAAATATATATATATATATATATATATATATTATATATATATATATATATATATATATATATAACTGAAAACTCACACCCCAGAAGTGACTCGAACCCATACTCCCAGAAGCAACGCAACTGGTATGTACAAGACGCCTTAATCCACTTGACCATCACGACCGGACCAAAATGAGGTGATAGCCGAGGCTATATGAACCACCCCACCGCCGGCACTCGGATAGTTATGATAACTATCCGAGTGCCGGCGGTGGGGTGGTTCATATAGCCTCGGCTATCACCTCATTTTGGTCCGGTCGTGATGGTCAAGTGGATTAAGGCGTCTTGTACATACCAGTTGCGTTGCTTCTGGGAGTATGGGTTCGAGTCACTTCTGGGGTGTGAGTTTTCAGTTGCATATGTCCTGGGGACCATTCAGGCTTGTTCGCATATATATATATATATATATATATATATATATATATATATATATATATATATATATATATATATATATATATATATATATGCCTGCACATATATATTACAATAATTTATTACAAAATATCAAATTATAACACTAAAACATACTAACCTACTGTAATTGGTCCGAATTGTGGGTCCTCAAGGTGGCACTGCAATGGGCCCTAATAGGCACCTGCCCCATAACCGGGATTACCTTCCTCAGGAGCCTGTCTTGGCTTGGTGGTGCGTCTCGTTGGTTGCTGCATCAATTTGTCCTTTGCACTGAAGTACCAATCAGTTATATCATTCTGAGGTATACCAATGAGGCTGGCCCATGGATGGCTCTGCCCCATCATCCTCGCTATTAGATGTAGATGGCACTGCCCCATCATCCTCGCCAGTAGATGTAGATGGCACTGCCCCATCATACTCGCCAGTAGATGTAGATGGCACTGCCCCATCATCCTCGCTAGTAGATGTAGATGGCACTGCCCCATCATCCTCGCCAGTAGATGTAGATGGCACTGTCGTGGCTGGTCCGTACACATTGAGGCGTGGAGAGAGGGGCTGGGGAGGAGGGAGGTGTGTGAGGCAGGTCGAGGAGGGGGTCGTCATGCCCCTCTCAGCTGTTGCTGGGAGGCCACCACGATCTTCACTGGATATTACTCTTCTTTGTACTAAAGCGGGTTTCCTTTGCTGATAAAGATGGCGACCGAGTGCCAGATTTGCTGCTCTTATCTTCTGACACTTCCTCTTATATGTCATTGTGCAGTAGGCGCAACAAATGCGATATTCCAGGAGCGAGAATAGAGAGCGCGTCGACAGAGACTTCGCACTCAACAGGACACACCATGTGACTGGTAGCTTCTACCTCACTCACCCCTACTAGGAGGAGACGGTTGCCAATGAGTGTGTATTTATCAATCGTATATACAGAGTTATTTCCGACGTTATTACGAAAAATTTGACTATTAGAACGTACGACGCAATACTTTCTGCGCGCCCGAGCCGCAGAGCACCGGATTATGCAAAATTACGGCAGCAAATGTACCATAAATACATCAATTTATATAGTAAAATTATTTGGTTTGCACCACAGTGTTGCCAGAACTACGTAGTATTTTTATAAATTTTCTTCATAATTTTACGATTTCTCCCGAATTTTTTCGTAATATGGCCCCTAAGTGGAAGGTATTAGAGGGAGTGCGCAAGGGGGTTGGGATGCTGGGGTATTGTTGACAAAATACTCAACCCCTCCCACTCATGTACCTCACTGCTGTCCCACCCCTCAAAGAGGGTAGACTGCTCGAACACAATCCTCCTACGAAGCTCTATTACCTGCTCTCTCTTACCATGTGGTATGCCCCATGGGCTATGTGCCATGTGGCATGTGGAACTCCTTATGCTTCTAGCTGGAGGCTGGAGGGGAGGGGAGGGGCGGGGTGATGGGGGGGGACCTTTGTTTACAAAATATTATGGTTACCTCGCTCCCAGCTCAAAAGCCACCGAGACGTCCCCCTGTGAATAATCGTGTATGACACGAAACTAATGACCCCTCTTACACCCTGTGTTGAAGACTAGGAGGCAGAGCCAGAGGCAACAGCAGGCGGCTATGGTGAGAAAGTTACACGTTTTGGAAATATACACACTTCACTCTGTCATCTATCCTTTCTGCCAACATGTTAACTTTCCTACACACCACAGACATCAGTGTTTAAACACGAGAGAGAGAATGTGAGTGTGAGGACCATTGACGGTCCAGCCAAAGGCCTCCATGGGTGACCCTCTTCACTTCCCCTCTCGCCTACTTCACACACCCTTCCCTAACTATACACCTTAATAAACTCGGCTTCCTAGGTATGTCTTCCCATGGGAGGGCCCCCCTCCTTTCCCATGGGAGGGGCCCCCCTCCTCCCTAAACATCAGCAGGGTAAATTGAGACTACAACCATGCGCGCCACCGAGGAGAACCTCAGTGGATCAAGCTCGGTCATAGTCAAAAGTGGGTGGGGGAGTCCATAAATTGGGATGGGTAACGTTGGGGAACGTTATGGGTCACCGAGGGTGAAAGGGGCTTGGAGGTTGGGGCATGTAACATTGTGGGAACGTTGTGGATCCCAGAGGGTGAGGATGTTGTGGTTCATGTCAAGATTAATGGACTTGCCGAAAAAGTCTCCCATTCAAACTATCACTAATAGAGTAACCTCATTCATCTTTGCCAACATACAAGGACTGAAAACAAGAACAAACAACAAAGTACAGTTCATAAATGGCCTCCTCACGGAGTCAAATGCAGTATTTGGAGCTTTCACAGAAACCCATGCAGGGGAATTGTTGGACAGTGAGATCTGGATTCCAGGATATAACCTATACAGGTGCGATAGGAAAATTAGGTCACATGGAGGAGTGGGTCTGTATATTAGGGAAGACCTTGTATGCTCGGAGCTCCTAAACGTTACAAATGAGGTGGTAGAGGTACTGGGATTAAAAATAGAGAAAATAAATTTAGTGATTATACTAATATACAAACCGCCAGATGCAACGGCTGAGGAATTCACAGAACAGATAAGCAAAATAGAGAATAGCCTTGATAATTTGGAGAACCCGATACCTGATACTCTTCCTAGGTGACTTCAACTTGCCTAGTCTCAGGTGGAAAATAGCAAACAATAATATTATACCAGGAAATCTATCAGGACTTAACCAACCACAGATTAGAGAACTACTTAGATTCTGTGACAAATTTTCACTCAATCAGCAGATATCGGAGCCAACGAGAAATGAAAATATTCTAGATCTGGTCTTTACGAACAATGAAGACATTATCAGAGACATTACGATATCATATACCACATACTCAGATCACAAACTCATTGAAGTGCAAACTACCATCAATACTCAGAATAGACCTAAAACGTGGATAAAGCGAGAGGGGCTATTCAGTAAATTCAATTTTAATAATAAAAGGATAGACTGGGAGATAATAAACAGGGAACTTACAAACATTCCATGGGGAACTGTTCTAAGTAATACAAGTCCTACAGAAGGAATAGAAAAACTGACTTCAGAAGCGTATCAAGTCTGTCTGAAACATGTTCCTTTGAGGAAAGCCAGAAAGAGATCTAACGTAGAAAGAGAACGCAGACGACACTATAAACGCAGGAAAAAAATAACGGAACTGCTTATGCAGACACGAATATCCCGTCAAAGAAGGAATAATTTAAATAGGGAGACTGAAGAAATCGAGCGGAAATTGAAACACTCATATGAAACTGAAGAAAGGCAGTTAGAACAGAAAGCAATTCAGGAAATAAAGAAAAATCCAAAATATTTCTTCTCATATGCGAAATCAAAAGCAAAAACCACTGCCAGTATTGGACCTATTCGTACAAGTGAAGGTTCATACACGGAGGATGACAAAGAAATTAGTGAAATCCTAAAAAAGCAGTATGAGGACATGTTTAGCACTCCAATAAACAACTTGAAGGTGGAAGATCCAGACAATTTCTTTATGCGGGATATTCAAACCCCTGTAAATATAACTGATATAAACACGAGCGCACTAAATTTTGAAAAAGAAATTGAAAACATGCCCATGCACTCGGCCCCAGGTCCAGACTCATGGAATTCAATATTTATAAAGAAATGCAAAGTGCCGGTAGCACAGGCACTCAGTATAGTGTGGAGGAAGAGCTTGGACACGGGGGAGATACCAGATGCACTTAAAGTAGCAGACATAGCCCCTCTACACTAGGGAGGGAGCAAAGCATTAGCAAAAAATTATAGACCAGTTGCACTAACATCGCACATCATAAAAGTATTTGAGAGAGTGATTAGGAGTCAGGTCACCAAATTCATGGAGACCAATGACCTTCACAACCCAGGCCAACATGGATTTCGAGCGGGAAGATCGTTCCTCTCACAGCTACTTGAGCACTACGACAAAGTCACTGAGGCATTAGAAGAGAAACAGAATGCTGATGTGATATACACGGACTTCGCAAAGGCTTTCGATAAATGTGACCATGGCGTGATAGCACACAAAATGAAGTCAATGGGAATAACCGGTAAAGTAGGACGCTGGATACTCAGTTTTCTGTCAAACAGGACTCAGCGAGTAACTGTCAACCATATAAAATCTAGTCCAAGTGCAGTGAAAAGCTCTGTACCTCAGGGTACAGTCCTTGCACCGCTGCTTTTCCTTATTCTCACATCAGATATAGACAAAAATACGTCACAGCTTCGTATCATCCTTTGCAGATGACACAAAAATCAGTATGAAAATTACCTCGGCTGAGGACATTGAAAAACTTCAAGCTGATATTAATAAAGTTTTCGACTGGGCATCAGAAAATAACATGATGTTTAACAGTGATAAATTCCAGGTACTCAGGTACGGTAAAAATGAGGACCTTAAACATAATACAGAGTACAAAACACAATCAAATGTACCCATAGTAGGAAAACGGCATGTAAAGGATTTGGGAATAATAATATCTGACGACCTAACGTTTAAGGAGCATAACCAAGCAAATATTGCGACAGCCAGAAAAATGATAGGATGGATTACGAGAACTTTCAAATCCAGGGATCCCATCGCAATGGTTGTACTCTTCAAGTCACTTGTGTTGTCCCGTCTTGAGTACTGCTCAGTACTCACTTCCCCCTTCAGAGCAGGAGAGATTGCTGAAATAGAGGGAATACAGAGAACATATACGGCACGCATAGATGCAATAAAGCACCTAAATTATTGGGATCGTCTCAAAGCCCTCCAAATGTACTCACTAGAAAGAAGACGAGAGAGATATCAAATAATATACACCTGGAAGATACTGGAGGGCCAAGTACCAAATCTACACAGTAAAATAACAACGTACTGGAGTGAACGACATGGAAGAAAATGTAGAATAGAACCAATGAAGAGCAGAGGTGCCATAGGCACAATCAGAGAACACTGTATAAACATCAGAGGTCCGCGGTTGTTCAACGTCCTCCCAGCAAGCATAAGAAATATTGCCGGAACAACCATGGACATTTTCAAGAGGAAACTAGATTTATTCCTCCAAGGAGTGCCGGACCAACCGGGCTGTGGTGGGTATGTGGGCCTGCGGGCCGCTCCAAGCAACAGCCTGGTGGACCAAACTCTCACAAGTCGAGCCTGGCCTCGGGCCGGGCTTGGGGAGTAGAAGAACTCCCAGAACCCCATCAACCAGGTATCAACCATGTAGGTAAAATGTGTATGGGTAACAGGGGATAAGTAATGGGAGAGATATACATCAACAAGTTGATAGTGTGAGAGAGGGAGGGAGGAGGGGTGATGCTCCCACATGGTGTGGGACAGGTAGCGGCATGTGGGATGTTGTGTGTCATGTAGGGTAAAAGTGTAAGTATAGGAATAGGTGTTGTGAACATGTGAGCAATAGTAGTAGATGAATATGTATGAGTATGTGCCGTAGAGTTAATCGTGTGTAGATATATATATATAGCTAAATAACAGTATGTATGAAGGATATGTTGATAGCATAGATGAACGCTCCTCCTATGGAGGGACCAGTGTAGGAGAGCAAGCTTTTAAGATGGGTGGTTAAGGGTAGGACACTTGAAGGAGGATAAGGTGGGAGGTGAGTAGAGAGGGGAGGTAGGAGGTAACATTGACTGATATATATATATACATATATATATATATATATATATTGGTGTATACTGGCAGCAGGTTTTCTTTCAAACATGTTTCATTGAATATGACGCATATTCTGTATTTATTATTTTCTGGTTTAGGGCTTCTATCCCTCTAACTATTTTCTTAGCATCAGGGCTTAATTGAAATAGGAGTTCTCCAAAACTCATTTTCGTACTTTTAAGGTGAAGAAAAGAAGTGATTTACTATAGAGTGTATTACACTTATTTGTATAATTTGCACGACGTTTCGAACCTCCATGGTTCATTCTCAAGTGAACAGATCTTACAATACTAGTTGATTTTATACCCGCATTAGGTCAGGTGATAATACAATGAAGGTGAAAACATGGGGGGATACATAAGGGATAAACATAGGGGCTGCAGAAGGCTTATTGGCCCATACGAGGCATCTCCTTTCTAAACACAAAGATTAATCCAGTGTAATTGGCCTGTTATGTTGGACATTGTCTTCTGTGTTGGCATCGATATGTTCTTGTCTTGTCCTTACTCTCATGGTGGGTAGAGTAAATAGTTCCGTGATTTGGGTGTTCATGGTAGGTCGCTCTATTCTTATGTGAATTGCCTCAAGAATTTGTAATCTTCTTGAATCTTGGGTTTTGTCTATTATGCAAGTATTCTTGTTCAACATTTCTCTTGTTAGAGTAATGTCATGGGCTTGTCTCATGTGATTCCTAGGGGCACCAGATTGAAGATGGCATGTCAAACGCCTCGTCAGCTTGGTCGACGTCATACCTATGTACTTACATTGAAGGTTACATCCTTCTTGGGGGCAAGTGTACATGTATACAACGCTTGACTGCTGTAGAGGGTTCTCCGTCGGCTTCGGGCTGTTTTTGATAAGGAGTTCGGAAGTCTTCTTGGTTTTGTAGAATATTATCAGGTTTATGTTTTGGTTAGGAGTAGTGCTTTTTACTCCTTTACGGATTATTTCTTTCATTATTCTTTCCTCTTTTATATGTTCACTGTGCATGGTTGATTTGTAATATAATTTTACTGGGGGTGTTGTGGTTTCTGTTCTAGGTTCTGAATTATACCAACGGTCCAAGTGTCTTCTTATAGCAGCGTTTATTTCCGCGTTGCTATATCCGTTGTTCACCAGGAACAACTCCCACCTCACTCAAATGTAGATATAAAATCTGAGATACGTAAGTTCTATTCAGTTGTGTATTTGTGAACTAAAGTCTTTGAAAATGTAATAAGTTTTACGAAACGCGCCCGTGTCGCGTCAGACTAGAAATAAAAATGAATTTTGGAGAATTAATTTTTGATTTACCTCCAACAGTGAAGCGTAATGTACGAAAGATTGAGAAAATTCGTGTTAGAATTATTAATCTTACTTTTTCGGTCATATTTAATAATATATATATATATATATATATATATATATATATATATATATATATATATATATATATATATATATATATATATATATATATATATATATATATATATATATATATATATATATATATATATATATATATATGTATTTGCAGCCCCAGCAACCATTATAGAGCCAACAAAACAACACAAACAGTCCGGCTGGGACCACCCTCTAGTGGAAAAAGTAGCTGATGCCATGCTCAGATTCGCAACATCAGACAAGGAGAAAGGCCGCCTCAGAGCAGTGCGTGCCCCCCATGCAGGAGACTTCCTCCTGGCAGTACCCATGTCAGCAATGGGCACGCGCCTAGATCCAGAATCCCTTCGTGTAGCAGTGGCCCTCCGCCTTGATGCCCCAATTCGCACTGAATACAAGTGTATTTGCAACAGGGTGGAAGCAGACCAATACGGACTGCATGGGTTGCATTGCGGAAGCACAAAGGGCTGGCATGCAAGACACAACGAGGTCACTGACATCATCAAGAGAAGCCTCGTCTCAGCTGGGTGCCCAGCGGAGAGAGAACCTCGCATCCTAGGGGTCCAAAACCCGGATTTCCCCGCACTTCGCCCTGATGGCATCACCATATACCCATGGAAGGAGTGTAGACAGTTGGTGTGGGACTACACATGTGTATCCACCCTGGCTGACACCTATGTATACTTCGGAGCTGATCAAGCAGGTGGGGCGGCCAACCACAGGGAAACAGCAAAATCACTCAAGTACAGGCGACTGGAAGGTCAATACCTCTTTGTTCCTATAGCGTCTGAGACGCATGGCCCCTGGGGCAAGAGTGCCTTGGGATTTCTCAAGGAATTGGGTTCCAAGCTCATTTACGTCACCAGAGACCCAAGGGCTTCCAGTTTTTTATTTCAGCGTCTCAGTGTGGCGATCCAGAGGGGTAATGCTTGCTGCGTCCTTGGTTTCTGTCCAGAAGCGGAGGAGCTTCAAGAGATCCATAACCTTTAGGCATTTGTCTTGTATGTTTTGTAACCTTTAAATACACAATAAAGGAAAAAAAAAAAAAAGGGAAGGGGGTAGTAGGAGAAAAGCACACAGAAACTGTATTGGACGGGACCTACATTCCCTCCAATGCGTTATGTGTGGTTTCCTCCGAGGCTATGGGTCCCCCTTCTTCCAGCCAGATGTGGTACTCCCTTCCCTATTAAAAAAAAAAAAAATATAAATAAATATATATATATATATATATATATATATATATATATATATATATATATATATATTTATTTATATTTTTATATATATATATATATATATATATAAATATATATATAAATATATATATATATATATAAATATATATATAAATATATATATATATATATATATATATATATATATATATATATATATATATATATATATTATATATATATATATATATATATATATATATATATATATATATATATAATATACATATATATATATATACATATATATATATATACATATATATATGTATATATATATATATACATATATATATATATGTATATATGTCGTACCTAGTAGCCACAACGCACTTCTCAGCCTACTATGCAAGGCCCGATTTGCCTAATAAGCCAAGTTTTCATGAATTATTTGTTTTTCGACTACCTAACCTACCTAACCTTACCTAACCTAATATTTTCGGCTACCTAACTTAACCTAACCTATAAAGATAGGTTAGGTTAGGTTAGGTAGGGTTGGTTAGGTTCGGTCATATATGTACGTTAATTTTAACTCCAATAAAAGAAAATTGACCTCATACATAATGAAATGGGTTGCTTTATCATTTCATAAGAAAAAAATTAGAGAAAATATATTAATTCAGGAAAACTTGGCTTATTAGGCAAATTGGGCCTTTCATAGTAGGCTGAGAAGTGCGTTCAGGCTACTAGGTATGACATATATACATATATACATATATATATATACATATATATATATATATATATATATATATATATATATATATATATATATATATATATATATATATATATATATATATATATTATTAAATATAACCGAAAAAGTAAGATTAATAATTCTAACACGAATTTTCTCAATCTTTCGTACATTTCTTTTCACTGTTGGAGGTAAATCAAAAATCAATTCTCCAAAATTCATTTTTTATTTCTAGCCTGACGCGACACGAGCGCGTTTCGTAAAACTTATTACATTTATAAAGACTTTAGTTTACAAATACACAACTGAATAGAACTTACGCATCTCCGATTTTATATCTACATTTGAGTGAGGTGGATGGGGTGAGGTGGCATTAATCGGGTATTAATTTCATCAACACAAGACAGAACAAGAGGTGGTATTAATAGGGTATTAATTTCATCAACACAAGACAGAACATGAAACAATGGGTATTGAATAGAAGTGTTTGTAGAAAGCCTATTGGTCCATATTTCTTGATGCCTCTATATTGGAGCGGAGTCTTGAGGTGGGTAGAATATAGTTGTGCATTAATTGGCTGTTGATTGCTGGTGTTGACTTCTTGATGTATCAAGAAGTCAACCCGGATGAGCACATGTATCTTGAGCCCGGATGGGCACATATATAAGCAAGTAGATGGGGTCGCCATGTGTTCTCCCCTAGGTGTCCTGTTTGCAAACTTCTACATGGGTACCATCGAGCAAAAAGTCTTAGTCGACATGAACTTGAAACCGGCCAAATACTGCAGGTATGTTGACGACATTTTTACACAGGTACCTGATGTCAGACATCTGCAGGAGCTGAAGGAGGCATTTGAGCAGAGTTCCATGCTGCGTTTCACTTACGAGATGGAAAAGGATGGGAAGCTGCCCTTTCTAGATGTAACAGTCATGGAAAAGAGTGGAGGTTTCCACACTGCAATCTACACTAAGGAAACGAACATAGGAATGTGCCTAAATGCCAACAGCGACTGCCCAGACAGGTACAAGAGGAGTGTTGTTAACACATATGTCGACCGTGCTCTCAGCCACAGCTCAGAATGGAAGCAAGTCGATGAAGAACTCTGTAGGGTAAGGCAGGTCCTAGTCAACAACGGCTTCTCCAATGGTTTCGTCGAAGACATCATAAGAAGGAAAGTGAAACGCCATGCAACCTCTGAAGAGACAACTAACACAACACCTATACCCCCTATTAGACTATTTTACAGGAACTTCTTTTCCACAGCTCATAAAACGGAGGAAAGGGTCCTGAAAGATATTGTTAATAGAAACGTTATCCTTACAGACAAAAATCAGAGGATACAACTGACGATTTACTATAAAACCAGAAAAACGGCCAGCCTACTCATGAGAAACTCTCCAGACACAAAGCAGAATGCTTTAAAAGAGACCAACGTCGTCTATGCCTTCAAATGCCCTCTTGGGGGACTGTAAGCTCCAAAAAACCCAGTATATAGGCAAGACAACAACATCTCTTTCTAGGCATTTAACGATGCATAAGCAACAGGGCTCCATTAAGTAACATATAATCTCTTCCCACAACCAAACCATCGCCAGAGAAATCCTAGTAAACAACACAGAAATCATCGATAGATACAGCGATAGCAGACGGCTTGACGTTTGCGAGGCACTACACATTAAGAAGTCAACACCAGCAAACAACAGTCAATTAATGCACAACTATATTCTACCCACCTCAAGACTCCGCTCCAATATAGAAGCATGTTACGAACCCGGATCCAGCGTCCGAGCACGGAGCAGTGACGACCGCGCCATCTGTGGGTCAGCTCCCGAAACCCCCTCCAAACGGACGACAACACCTGGTGAGGACGACGTGTATTGGCCACAAGGGCCGGTTTCCAGTCCTGTGCAGCTCACAACACCGCCGCTGCTGACCTCTGGTGAGGTGGTGCTCAGACGACAACGCCATCTATGGAGTGGATATGTCGGGCGTTTGTGTCTGAGCCTGTAAGTGAGGTGCTGTAGTGTGTCTCTGTTATTGATGACGTGTCTGTTTACAGAGTCGACCTGGGACTGCTGTGATGGAAGTTGAGTCAGTCTACCCAAGGCAGCCGTCTCCATATCTTGTGCTTTGCTGCAGCAGCTGTGAAGTCGTCCCCCGGAAGAACACTGTGGTGTTACCCTGCCAGTGAAGTGGCAGTTGAAAGGATTGTCGTTCCCGGGACCGACTGCTGGAGACGATTAACCACTGGGGTTTTGAGGACAGGAGAGTGATTTGTGGTATCACACGAGGCTCCTGACTAGGGCGCTACCCTAGTATCGCTCGTGGAGTGGCCTGACCAGCGTTGCTGATCCGGAACCTGCCAGCAGACCTGCTGGACTTGTGGTTGACGGCCTCCACGGCGGTGCCCCCAGTGGAACTGTGTTTTGGCTGACCTGTGGCCAGGGTAGACTCAGCTTGTCGAAAGGATTCGTTGTGAGGCCACGAAAGCACTGAGGACTTGGCACCGAGAGTTTGGATCCAGAGTCTTCAAGAGAAGACAATTGTGTAAATAATTCCCTTGTGCAGTGTTAATACCCCTCCCCCTGTGTAATCTTATATTATTTATTGGTGATGGGAACAATTATAATCTTAAGTTCTTAACTTTATTTCACTTCCCCTTTAAGTTACTTGCGTCACGGATCTCATCCCTTGAAAGCCACTACTGGCTTGGGGGCCGGATACAACTTCCTCTAATAACATCAGAGTACGAACCTAGTTGCAACCCGAGAGGGCCGTAACATAATTGGCATCCCCAGCGGGATCCGACCCCTTGTTAAGTATGTTTGACAGGGGTGGTGAAGTGGCGTAATCCCTGTATATAATTCCCCCTGTGTGACGATTAGGACGTTATACGCCCCGTGCGGTGCTCAGAGTGACTAAGTGCGATATTGTGCAGTGCGGTGCTCGCTATGATTAAGCGATTCAGTGCAATATTGTGTAGTGCGGTGCTTATCGTGATTCAGTGCAATATTGTAGAGCGAAGTGTTCGCTTGGATTCAGTGCAATATTGTGTAGTGCGGTGCCCGAAGTAATTACGTGCAATATTGGCAAGTGAAGCGCCAGGTGCGATAAAGTGCAATATTGACGTAGAACAGTGCTCGGTGCGTTAAGTGCTAACGTGTAAGTGGTGTGTTAAGTGCTAAGTGTTCCATCTGTGACAATGGCAGAAAAAGCTACCATCGATGATCTGGACGATGTTCAGGCTTTTCTGAACAGAGAGGACTGTCTTGCCAGATTAAAATATCTGAACAAACTGGAACTCGTACTAGTGAGCGCCTACCTGGAGATCAAGATCCGTGCCAGTGATTCCCGTGTGGAGATCTTGTCCAAGGTTCACCGGCACTTGAAGGCAGAAGAGAAACAGGAAGGCGAGGCTCCTAGTACAAAGGAAGGTGAGGAAATAGCTTCCACGGAAAAGGAAGATAAAGGCAGCGACATTGACAGTGATGCAGGTGAGCTGAACATTAGCTTTCTTACAGTCAAAATGCGTGCCTTAGAGATAAATCGTGAGATAGAATGGAAGAAATTAGAAATGGAAAGAGAGAGACAAGATAAAGAATTAGAGATGAGGCGTTTAGAATTAGAAGAGAGGAAGGCAGAAAGAGAAAGGGAAGAGAAACGAGAAAGAGAAAGAGAAGAACGAGAGAGAGAAGAGAAACGAGAGAGAGAAGAACGAGAGAAAGAAAGAGACGAACGAGAAAGAGAAGAGAAACGAGAAAGAGAAGAACGAGAAAGAGAAGAGAGACGAGAGAGAGAAGAACGAGAAAGAGAAAGAGAAGAACGAGAAAGAGAGAGAGAAGAGCGAGAAAGAGAAGAGAAACAGCGAGAGAGAGAAGAAAAAGAAAGACAGAGACAACATGAACTAGAAGTATTACGATTAGGCGGTGGTCGGAGGCCAACAACGGACACCAGCGGTTTCGATCCGGTAAGGAACATCAAAATGGTCCCCAAATTCAATGAGAGGGAAGTTTCGAAGTTCTTTGCAGCCTTCGAGAAAGTCGCTGCCTCTTTGGAGTGGCCAAGGGAGAATTGGGCCATCATGATACAGTCAGTCTTGACTGGGAAGGCCCAAATCGCCTACTCCACGTTATCCCTTGACGACTCCGGCGATTATGACAAGGTGAAGAAGGTTGTGCTCATGGCGTACCAATTGGTACCTGAGGCATACAGGCAGAAGTTCCGAAACCTGAAGAAGACCTCAGAGCACACTTTTACCGAATTCGCCACAATCAAGGAGCGACTTTTTCAAGAGTGGTGTGCCTCTCGGAAGGTGGAGACCAAAGAAGAACTCGAGCAGCTTATACTGCTAGAGGACTTCAAGGATTGTTTGTCTGGAGACCTAAAGACGTACTTGGAAGAGCAGCAGGTAGAAACCTTGAGTGCCGCAGCCACCATGGCTGAAGAGTATATCCTGACGCATAGGCCTTCTGCTAAGTACGTCCCAAGGCATTACCAACGCCGGTTTGACAGACCTCATGACGAAGAGGAAAGACCCGTCCCACAAAGCGCTAAGAAGACGCCCCCAAGTAGCCCTCGAAGGACGAGTCCTAGCAGTCCGAAACACCGGAGTCCGAGGAGGAATGTGGTGTGCTGGACTTGTGGGCAGAAAGGGCATGTAGCTGCTATGTGCCGAGGCAGAAGAGGTGGCGGCGCACGTAGGGAGGTGATGATGATGAGCTGTGTTACACCACCAGCAGGAAGCCGGTCGACGACGACGCAGGAAGGACCAAGTTTGTTCGCCCCTCACACTTCAAGCGGGTATGTAACAAGTGATCATACTGGAAGATCAGTTGTAGTGCTCAGAGATAGTGGAGCAGCCCAGTCCCTGATCGTGAGAAGCTCGTTACCCGAAGGAGTGAGTGTGGTTGGGAGACCAAAGGTTGTCCTGGTTGGGTTTCCAAGGACTCGGTACATCGCCCCCTTAGTGCCAGTACATCTCAACTCGCCTTACTTCAGTGGCACATGTGCGTTGGCAGTAGTCGATACCCTCCCTGTGGCTGGGATTGACGTGGTACTAGCCAACGACTTGGTGACCGATTGGAGCACCAATCATCCCAAGATAGCGGACGAGTCAGCCGAAACAGCAAGGTCAGAGGTGACAACAGGCAGTGGTAATGTCCAGGTAAAATCAGACCCGGATTTAAACATGTTTAATTTGTCCTCTCACCCACAGATCGACAGTATTCTAACAGTGTCTCCTGATTCTTTTCCCGACGAGAAACATGAGGTTACGATGGCTAAAGTACCTGAGCTAGAAGAGAGGCCTTGTGTGCAGGCACCCATGGATACCAACGAGTCTGGAGCGAAGGCGGATGTGTACTTGCGGTATGGCAAGGTACAGCGTTCATTGAACTGACCAGAGATTCCCCAGACGTCGGAGGTATGTGAGGTGTGTTTGAAAGGTCTAGTGCCCTCTTTGGTCCAAACCAGGCTAATGGATGTAGCCGGCTATGGACATAACAGGCTCAGGAAGCTTATCCCTCAGGTGACCAAATGTTTCCTACCGGTATTTTGTTTGATTCTTGTGTGTGTTCTCAGTAAGGATCAGTGGACGACCCGAAGGATAATGGCTCCCTTGAACATCGTGAAGAGATCCCAGGGATTAGAGACGGGCACTGTGAGTGTTGCAGTCGAAGAAGGAACCTGGAAGGTGATGGTAGATACAGGAGGTACGCGATACGATAATATGAGTGACTGTTTCCGACAGGTTGACACCCCCCGCGTGATAGCTGAGCCTCAATGCAGCGTTATGCGGAACGTTGGTCGACCTGACGGTGGCAGAGCGAATGCCATCTTCGATGTACGAACAGCCTCGTTGGAACTAGGTGTGGGCCTAGTAGAGGAGTATGCTGTAAGTACTGTTTTACCCGCTGTCGCTGTCACTCTGAATTATCAGACCCCTGTATTCCAGGTTCCTGTCTCCCTGAAGGACCATCGGACCGGTACCAGAAATGCCGTCTGTGATCAGCCATCACCGGTGCCACGGCACAGGGAAGTGTCGAGTCGCCCCTCATCGTGTCTACACCGATTCTTACTCGAGAGAGGTGAGATGATGCCCCTGCTTGACATCGCAGAGGAGGTGTGGAAAATTACGTCAGGCAGATCATCGCCTGCCATTTTCAAATTCCCTTTGTGCCAGGGTTTCTCCTTAGTACAGTTCTGTGGACGAGACAGCCTCGCCGTTCCAGTTTTCAGTATAAGTGAGTCCATTTGGAGTTGTGTCGCCGTACTAATTTGGTTTGTGTTTCTTTTTATAGAACCCCAAACCAAATTCCTTTTGGTGGGGAGGTGTTACAAACCCGGATCCAGCGTCCGAGCACGGAGCAGTGACGACCGCGCCATCTGTGGGTCAGCTCCCGAAACCCCCTCCAAATGGACGACGACACCTGGTGAGGACGACGTGTATTGGCCACAAGGGCCGGTTTCCAGTCCTGTGCAGCTCACAACACCGCCGCTGCTGACCTCTGGTGAGGTGGTGCTCAGACGACAACGCCATCTATGGAGTGGATATGTCGGGCGTTTGTGTCTGAGCCTGTAAGTGAGGTGCTGTAGTGTGTCTCTGTTATTGATGACGTGTCTGTTTACAGAGTCGACCTGGGACTGCTGTGATGGAAGTTGAGTCAGTCTACCCAAGGCAGCCGTCTCCATATCTTGTGCTTTGCTGCAGCAGCTGTGAAGTCGTCCCCCGGAAGAACACTGTGGTGTTACCCTGCCAGTGAAGTGGCAGTTGAAAGGACTGTCGTTCCCGGGACCGACTGCTGGAGACGATTAACCACTGGGGTTTTGAGGACAGGAGAGTGATTTGTGGTATCACACGAGGCTCCTGACTAGGGCGCTACCCTAGTATCGCTCGTGGAGTGGCCTGACCAGCGTTGCTGATCCGGAACCTGCCAGCAGACCTGCTGGACTTGTGGTTGACGGCCTCCACGGCGGTGCCCCCAGTGGAACTGTGTTTTGGCTGACCTGTGGCCAGGGTAGACTCAGCTTGTCGAAAGGATTCGTTGTGAGGCCACGAAAGCACCGAGGACTTGGCACCGAGAGTTTGGATCCAGAGTCTTCAGGAGAAGACAATTATGTAAATAATTCCCTTGTGCAGTGTTAATACCCCTCCCCCTGTGTAATCTTATATTATTTATTGGTGATGGGAACAATTATAATCTTAAGTTCTTAACTTTATTTCCCTTCCCCTTTAAGTTACTTGCAATACGGATCTCATCCCTTGAAAGGCACTACTGGCTTGGGGCCGGATACAACTTCCTCTAATAACATCAGAGTACGAACCTAGTTGCGACCAGAGAGGGCCGTAACAAAGCATAAAAAAATATGGACCAATAGGCTTTCTACAATCACTTCCATTTAATACCCATTGTTTCGTGTTCTGTCTTGGTTTGATGAATTTAATACCCTATTAAATGCCACCTCACCCCATCCACTTCACTCAAATGTAGATATAAACAAATCGGAGACGTGTAAGTTCTATTCAGTTGTGTATTTGTGAACTAAAGCCTTTGAAAATGTAATAAGTTTTACGAAACGCGCCCGTGTCGCGTCAGACTAGAAATAAAAATGAATTTTGGAGAATTGATTTTTGATTTACCTC
This sequence comes from Procambarus clarkii, assembly GCF_040958095.1. Lineage (NCBI taxonomy): Eukaryota > Metazoa > Arthropoda > Malacostraca > Decapoda > Cambaridae > Procambarus > Procambarus clarkii. Next base: position 39,145,699 of record NC_091178.1, on the reverse strand, counting down.
CAACAGTGAAGCGTAATGTACGAAAGATTGAGAAAATTCGTGTTAGAATTATTAATCTTACTTTTTCGGTCATATATAATAATATATATATATATATATATATATATATATATATATATATATATATATATATATATATATATATATATATATATATATATATATATTCCAAGAGTATGACTTAATCAAAATAGAAATGTACTACAAATCAAGGGACCCAGAATGTGGAATGACCTTCCCAATCATGTTAAAGACTGTACCTCTCTCAACCAGTTTAAGATAAAAACTAAGCACTACCTAATAAATTCCCTGTAACCTACCCTACCCCTATATTGTCAACTTATGTCTGTTATTTTTTAAACAACGCTGCTTGTCGACCTAATTGTATTGGTCGACAAACCAATATTGGTGTATATGGTGGTCTACAACCAACTGTAAGATGGGTATGCTGTTGTTGTTGATTTAGGGTCGACGACGATGTAGGATGGGTATAGGGTCCACTACCACCTGTTAAGTGGGTAAGGGATCCATACCACTTGTAGGATGGGTTTAGGCCCACAACTCCCCATAGGATGGGTATGGGGACCACTATCATCCAAAGGTTGGGTATGGGGCCCACTACCGCCTACTGGATGGGTAAATGGTCCACTACCACCCACAGGATGAGTGTGACGTCCTCTACTGCCTGCAGGATGGGTATGGAGACTACTACTGCCCACTGGATGGGTATATGTTCCACTTCCACCCTCAGGATGCATGTGGCGTCCACTATACTGCCAACAGAATGGGTATGGGGGTCCACAATCACCCACAGGATGACAATTTTGTCCACTACCGCCCACAGGATGGGTATGCCTCCATTGCCGCCCACAGGATGAGTATAGGGTACAGTACCGCCACTGAATTAGTATATGGTTAACTACCACCTACATGATGAGTATATCGTCTACTACCACCCACAGGATAGGTATGGGGTTAACTACCACCCACAGGACGCGTATGGGGTTCACTACCGCCCACAGGGTGGGTATTGGGGCCACTACCGCCCACAGGATGGGTATGGCGTCCACTACTGCCCACATGATAAGTATGATCTACAGATTATTCTGATAGAATTTACCTACTTAAAATTATCTGTTAGATTAAGGACCTGCCCAAAACGCTGTGCGTACTAGTGGTTTTACAAGAGTGCAATTACTGTACTATGCTATGTATTCTCACAAACCCAATGTACCTTCTAGTATATAAATAAATAAATAAATAAGTAAATGATGTCCACTACCGCCCACAGGATGGATATGTTATGATATCCTTAGCATTTTTATGCCAATTTGACAATTAATTTCAGTAACACGATCAACAACGCTCATTACTTTGTCATTAAAGTATTTATTTTGGAAACAGGTGTATTTTAGTTATCCTAATATAGAACACAAATGTCATAGACTCATTCTGTGAGTGATAGTTTATTGTGCACCCCATACTCATCCTGTGAGTCTTTGTTTACATGCACCTCATACTCACCCTCTGTGTGGTAATGTATTGTGCAACCCATACTCATCTTCTTACCAGTAGTTTGTGCAATCCATACTCATCCAGTGAGTGGTAGTATATGTGAGAACCGACCTGTGAAATTTATATTTATTTAATTTATATGAATTTTTAGAATTTATATTTACATTAATTTATATATTTCGATAGCAATTTGTATGACGTTAAGTGGACTGTATTTCTGCAATAATCTCACAAATCGATCCACTACACATTAGGGGGGGAGTTATATTGAATTTATATATATGCAGCCAATCAAACTACAGTATTAAACTACATATATTAGTATACATTGAGGAGGTTCCTTATCTTATTACACAGCAGGCTTAGTCCACCAGATATAACTACGATGTAGACACCAAATTTCCTCGTGTGAGGCAGCTTCTGTCACCCAGTAACTGATACACAAAGTTTGCTTCCTCTTCTTGACCTGTCAAAAGGGCGCTAGCTAAAAGCCAGAATCCTAATATATGACAGCTATATCAGAGAAAACACTGTATAATGAATAATAAAGACCAAAGGCTTAATAATCAACTTTTTTTTTAAGAGGCTGTTCGCATTCTAACCGGTTCGCCCTATCTACTGACATTTATGGCCATAAATGATTAGATAAATGGGTTTCGGCAGAACAGTTCCCTTGTGATTGTTGACAGCGTGTTGATGATGGCAGACCTTTGGTTTCCGTAACACTTCGTCCAAGAGAAATTAACAGGAGCCGAATTTGCTTCCTGCCTCAGGTCTAACAACAATGGCTGACCACTCCCTCACCACTGACGCTACTGGCCTACATTGTCCAGATATCAGAAAGTGATAGAAGGGTCACATTTACTCTATTTTAATACTGATAGTTAAGTTAGTTAAAATAAGATGTTTTTAGGATGGTAAAGTCCAAAGACTAATGTATTTAAGAATAATTCCCAACAGAATAGCTGGTGAATTTATTATAGCATGTGGCAATGATATCCCGTTTTGTATAGATGGAAAATTCCACTACAAGCTACATTTTCTATGGGTTAACTTGTTTAAACATTGCAGCAAAATTATCTGCAATTGTATAATATTATTAAATGGCGTCGGATTTTCCGACATAATTCCTGGGGGCTGCTCATGGGGCTCTGCTCAGAACAGACGAACACCGATACTCCTCCTTCGAATTATTAGATTAATTTGATGTTAGTAGTTAGTAATCACACATTTGTGTGTCTGTTTGTACAGGACGGATGTCCCGTACTAGAGTTGCAGGGGTTAGAAGTCTATGGCAATTTTATTTTCCTGTTAACTGTTGATAGCCTAAAATTCAAGCCTAATTACATATTATTTAACCCAAAAGACTGAATGTGATCAAGTACAACAGTCAAGTATGATTCAGGGACTGTAGTGAGATCAGTGACATTAGATATAACTTGAAGCTTGTTCAGGTAACTGGTCACTGATATATAAACACTGAGGCACATGGAATACATCTTGATTAAATAATAAATGTATCAAAATCAGTCATCAGATTTATGGGGGTTAATTTAGTTAATTGATTCAGAGGATTGAATAGCCCATCATTAAACTCAAGTATGGTTCTGAGAAGGCAGTGGGTTCAGTGACATTGGTCACAGTGACTTGTAGCTCTTTAGGCTACTGTTCACTGATTTGCCACTGAAGGCCTCATGAACTCATCTTCAGCTTTAAATAATGATATTAACATCAACCTCTGTTACTATAGTCAACTGTAATCTCCTTAGTATAATGCTACTGGAGAAATATAATCAGCTGACAAATTTAGATTTCTACTGGTATTGTTTATCTGCAGCCATAGGTCTCCTCAGGCTTAATACTGGGCCTGAGAGTAATTTACCTCCTGCAGAATTTAACATGGTAATGCCCTGATATTTAGTAGGGCTACCGATGAATCGATGGCAATAGCCTGTCCCTACAAGGAGACCGAAGTCGGTGAGGTGATCAGACTTAATATTATCTGCCAATTTTATTCCTCTGTTTCTCAGGAATTTGGCTGTTGCTCTCAGACCTTGAACTTGTAGGTCTACTGGTATTTTATCCACCACAATGCCTTTTGCTCCACAGACGTACCTGCCTAAACGTACTGATGGTTGTACCACCAGGTAGACTTGAGGTCCTGCATCTGTTACAAACCCTGAGATATTGAATGACGTCTGGGCTACAGGCCTTAATTGTAGTTCATCTTCCATCTTTTTAGTGACATGTTCTCTGGGACCCTTGGTCAAAAAACCCACGGGTATGGACCTTGGCCCTCTTATTCAGGATGGTAATTTGGGCAGTAGGCAAAGTCGTATTACCTTTAGACTTCGCTGATTGGACACTCGTTGTTTGTTGCATCTTGCAGTACGGTACTGTGGTGGGAATGCTATCTTCCACCTTGGGGTTTGGAGACGTTGTTTTGATGTCTCTGCACAATGCTGCATGGTGCTGACCTTTGTTACACCTATTACAGGTGTGTAATTGGGTCTCACAGTCCTTCATGTAATGTTTCCTGAGGCACCTCGTGAAATGTTGCAAATCTTTGAGTCGCTCAACACGGGCGTAACTATCAGGAAAATTAGGGCAGTGGTACATTGAATGTTTCTCATTGCAAAACAAACATGTTCTATAGCTTCCAGTACCCTTTGGTGTCACGTTCTTGGGTGACACAGTAACTATAGGCTTGGAGGGTCCCACTGCATATATGCCCACACTGCCACTGTTCCACTTTGGTGATGAATTATATTGTCTAGATTGATTTGGAGTACCTTTGGTACTCTGTGGTTTACTATTATTGGTTTCTGAGGGTTTACTTGGTGGCTTTAATTTGTCATGTGTTCGTAACTGATGAACTACTGACTTTAAACCCTCAGATATTTCATTCATGGAAAAGATGCTTTTATTGTAATGAGCACTCATTTGTCTCAATACGTCCCTAGGTATTTTCTCCAGGACAATTATTTTCAAGACCCACTCAGCCCCGTTTGTATCTGCTGTCAGGCTGGGGGCCTTGATCAGTGACTCTACCTCCAGCTTGAAGACTTGGAGTGAATCAGCTGAAGCCTCCGGTGGGGGTAAATGCAACAGCTCATGAACTACATGTGATGTTCCTACTTCTGGATCAGCATAATTATCCTTGAGGAGTTTTACTGCCAGATCATAGCCGTCATTAGTTAATCTCAGATGGGATACTACTGTTTTAGCCTCACCTGATAATCGGCCTTGCAAATAAGAGAATTTACTACTGTTTGGTAAAGATTGTTTTGAGTCCACAAGGTCAACGAATTTGTTCCAAAATTCGTCCCAATCTTCCTCGTCTTTTCCTGAGAAAGTGGGTAAATTAATTGGAGGGAGTTGAGCTTCTGCTTGACTCGTATTAGATGCACCTGTTGTTATTGTTGCTGTTGCCTTGTTCTAGGCAATTAATTTGACGTAAGGCTGTAACGTGGCCTAAGTGTGATCTTCATAACTCGCTAGATCAACCATAATGTCGTCTATTTCTGTTTCTGATAAATTGGTGTTGGCAAGTTAAGCCACATATGTTGCTATTTGGCATTTGATTTGCTCAGATTTACCTGCAGCTGCTTGATAATAGCTTTCCAGGTCAGCATAATCAACTGGTGATTGTTGTGACAAATCTTCACATATCTTGATCTGTCTTGTTAAGTGGCCTTTAAGACCTGCAAGGGTTCTTTTCATTCTCCCTGCATTATCCATATTGGCTAGTTGGTAAAGCCTTGTGGGGCTTGTACTTGGGTCGCTCATAATACTGAACAAGTACTGATGGTAGCCTAGGGTAAAATTTCTGCGCTCACTAGGCTGTAATCCTACCTCTACCAGAGGTTAGCACTTAAAATTAATACACATTATATATATATACAATCATACACACTAATGATTTGAGTGATAAACCAGTGTCACTGGAAGTACCTTTAGGTTAGCTCTTCTATATCACCCTAGGATGGTATAGACACTAATTAATCATTCAAAGGTGTAATGATCATAAGTAAATTATTATACATACACAACTTAACTCGAGTTGATAAAAATTACACCCAAAATAGGGTCTGCACCTTTCATTAATGGAGCTAGGTTGTTCAATATAGTACAATTAGACTATAGTAATAATGAGACTAGGATGAACAATAAATAGTTCAACTAGTTAATGGCAATAGGGGACTAGGTTATCTATAAACACTGGTCAATGTATATCCTACCCTGTTGTGGGTTGGCAATTGGTAAATATTATATTGAGAACACTAGTGCAATATATATTAAATAATTTTCTATTTTGGAGAAATAATATACACAATTATTGATAATTGCCTCTTAATTAGCCTCTATGAAACTTCTAATATTATCAGGAAGTATTAAATATTATTAGTGACCTCACGAAATAAACTCCACAAAATTCGTGGATAATCTATCGCGAAATTAGCACCACGAAATCTGTGAACAATCTCGCGAAGACACAGCCACTAATTTGGCTGGCTTCAATATTAGCGCTATCATTTCACGGAATAACACACCACCAAATATCTGTGGGTGTGCATGAATCCGCTGATGAAGCTGGACTGATCTGTGGAGTTCCTGAGGTCGCTCGAGGGAGGCTAAGCCGCAGGTCATTGACTGGCTTTGTTGTTCACTAATTTATTACACTAGTTTATTTAATGAAACCACTGGTTAACTGGTTCATCCTGTACTAAGATGACCAAATAATGTGGGTTCAAAGGACCAAATATTCCGGTTCCGAAGGTCCTAAATAATGTGGGAACCGACCTGTGAGATTTATATTTATTTAATTTATATGAATTTATAGAATTTATATTTATGTTAATTTATATATTTCGATAGCAATTTGTATGATGTTAAGTGGACTGTATTTCTGCAATAATCTCACAAATCGATCCACTACACATTAGAGGGGGTTTATATTGAATTTATATATATGCAGCCAATCAAACTATAGTATTAAACTACATATATTAGTATACATTGAGGAGGTTCCTTATCTTATTACACAGCAGGCTTAGTCCACCAGATATAACTAGGATGTAGACACCAAATTTCCTCGTGTGAGGCAGCTTCCGTCACCCAGTAACTGATACACAAAGTTTGCTTCCTCTTCTTGACCTGTCAAAAGGACGCTAGCTAAAAGCCAGAATCCTTATATATGACAGATATATCAGAGAAAACACTGTATAATGAATCATAAAGACCAAGGCTTAATTACCTTTTTTTAAGAAGCTGTTCGCATTCTAACCGGATCGCCCTATCTACTGACATTAATGGCCAAAAATGATTAGATAAATGGGTTTCGACAAAACACTTCCCTTGTGATTGTTGACAGCGTGTTGATGATGGCAGACCTTTGGTTTCCATAACACTTCGTCCAAGGGAAATTAACAGGAGCCGAATTTGCTCCCTGCCTCAGGTCTGACAACAATGGCTGACCACTCCCTCACCACTGACGCTACTGGCCTATATTGTCCAGATATCAGAAAGTGATAGAAGGGTCACATTTACTCTATTTTAATACTGATAATTAAGTTAATTAAAATAAGATGTTTTTAGGTTGGTAAAGTCCAAAGACTAATGTATTTAAGAATAATTCCCAACAGAATAGCTGGTGAATTTATAATAGTATGTGGCAATGATATCCCATTTTCTATAGACGAAAAATTCCACTACAAGCTACATTTTCTATGGGTTAACTTGTTTATACAATGTAGCAATATTATCTGCAATTGCATAATATTATTAAATGGTGTCGGATTTTCCAACAGTTAATTGTGCGCCTCTTACTCAACCTGTGAGTCACAGTACATTGTGGAACCCTTTCTCATGGTGTGAATCTTTGTTTACTGGGCGAAACGCGTTACTGTTACGAAACGCTGTGCATACTAGTGGCTTTACAAGAATGTAAACACATCATGCTATGTACTTTCATAAACCCAATGTAACTTCTAGTATATATATAAATAAATAAATACATAGTTTCTTGTGCAATTCATACTCATCCTGTGAGTGATAGTTCATTGTGTTCCCTATACTCATCTTGTGAGTGGTAGTTCATTTTCCACTCCATACTCATTAAGAAGTATATTTTACCAGCATTGTAATATAAATTAAGAACAAAGGCTTAACTGGATTACGGACCCCTAATAAAAAGAAGAGCCACCACTAATTATCAGAAGAAACGGCCTAGGCTCCACTTCTGCCTTCGACAGATGCCACCAGAGGTGCATGGGTAGTTTATTGTGCACCCCCGCACCTCCAGCCTTGTGAAGGGGGCATTGGAATGTGGACATGAGAACCAATTCCCCCCCCCTCTCCTGTTAATAATAATACTAATAGTAATCGTAATGTTTGTAACTCATTATCTGTGCATGTACTTTTACCTGAAAAAAATAAATTTGAATTTGAGTTGTTCATGACCTTTCTAGTGGGTCGAGACTGGTCCCATTAACACCTGAGATAGGTGCGAATAAATTGATATGATGAATAAATATGAATAAATGATAATGCTGATACAGTGCAAATTAAGGTATTATTGAAACCGTTAAATCCCAAATATATCTTAATTCTAAAAACTTTAAATATTGGATACTTGGGTCTCTCCATGTGGTGAGGTGCGATGTGCAGGTGGTGTTCACTGCTAGGTGAACTGCTGTTCACCTAGCAGGTACCCTAAGTAGGTACCCGGGAGTTAGTTAACTGTTATTGGGATGTATATCCTGAGGCACTGTATACAGTGTTCACAACAGAACAATGTGTAATCAGATCATTGTATATAACAAATTGAGAAAGAATGAAGGATAGATCTGAAAATTTGGTTTATAATAAACTCACACATTTATTGGGTCTTTTCTTTGCCTTCATTCAAGCACTACGGCTTTACAGTAGTTATTATTACATTATTCAATACAGTATAATTTTGATTATTATTAGTATTATTATTAACAGGAGAGAGGGGGGGGGGAAGTTGTTTCTCATGTCCACATTCCAATGCCATCTTCACAAGGCTGGAGGTGCGGGGGTGCACAATAAACTACCCATGCACCTCCTGCGGCAGCTTGTCGAAGGCGGAAGTGGAGCTTAGGCCATTTCTCCTGATAATTAGTGATGGCTCTTATTTTGATTAGGGGTCCGTAATCCAGTTAAACCTTTATTCTTAATTAATATTACAATGCTGGTAAAATATACTTCTTGATGAGTATGGAGTGTAAAATGAACTACCACTCACAAGATGAGTATAGGGAACACAATGAACTACCACTCACAGGATGAGTATAGGGAACACAATGAACTACCACTCACAGGATGAGTATGAATTCCACAAGAAACTATGTATTTATTTAATTATATAAATACAAGAAGTTACATTGGGTTTATAATAATAATAATAATAATAATTTTTATTTAGGTAAGGTACATACATAAAGAGATTTTACAAAGTTTGTTGGCTTTATAGATAGAGCTAGTACATACAATGCCTAAAGCCACTATTACGCAAAGCGTTTCGGGCAGGAAAAACATTAATGACTAAAGCTTAAAACTAATGGGTAAAAAGAAAAGATGTGATGAGTACATATAAAAAAAGAGGTAAAAGAGGGGGGAACATTTTTGAGAAAGCAGCACAAATACAATTACAAATTATTACAGAAAATTACATTCAAACAGCGATGATTTGAAAAACAAAAAACATACATGGGTTGACAACAGAGGGGTAAGGTGGGTTACATGGAATTTATAAGGTATAGCTTCGTCTTTAACTTAAACTGGTTGAGAGAGGTACAGTCTTTAACATGGTTGGGAAGGTCATTCCACATTCTGGGCCCCTTGATTTGTAGAGCATTTCTGGTTTGATTAAATCGTACTCTAGGAATATCAAAACTGTATTTATTTCTGGTGTGGTGCTCATGGGTTCTGTTACAACCTTCTATGAAGCTTTTGAGATCAGGATTGGCATTATAGTTTAGCGTTTTATATATGTATAATACACATGAGAGAATGTGCAGTGACTTAATGTCTAACATATTCAGAGATTTGAGTAGGGGTACCGAGTGATGTCTGGGGCCAGAATTGGATATTGTCCTAATAGCAGCTTTGTGTTGAGTAATTAAAGGACGTAAGTGATTTTGGGTAATAGAGCCCCAAGCACAAATACCATAATTGAGATATGGATAGATAAGGGAGTAATAGAGAGTCACCAGGGCAGGGCGTGGTACATAATATCTGATCTTAGAAAGAATGCCCACAGTTTTTGAAACTTTTTTTGATATGTTTAGAATGTGTCCCTGGAAATTCAGCTTGTGGTCAATGAGAATGCCAAGGAATTTGCCATCTAATTTGTTACAAATTTGGGTATTGTTTAATTTGAGATTTATTTGATTAGAGGATTTATTGCCAAACAGAATATAGAAAGTTTTGTCAATGTTAAGGGTGAGTTTGTTGGCAGTTAGCCACAGATGGACTTTATTAAGCTCAGTATTTACTGTGGCATTTAGAGCAAGGGGATCAGGACTGGAGTAAATGAAGGTTGTGTCATCAGCAAATAGAATTGGTTTGAGGTGTTGGGAGGCATTTGGAAGGTCATTAATGTAGATGAGAAAGAGGAGAGGGCCAAGTATGCTGCCCTGGGGAACACCAATGTTGATGGGTAGTGTGGGAGAAATTGTATTATTCACAGAAACACATTGGAGCCTGTCAGTAAGGTAGGATTTGAGGTATTGTAGGGAGTGTCCTCTGACACCATAATGATGTAATTTAAGAAGAAGGTTTTGGTGGTTGACAGTATCGAAAGCTTTACGCAGGTCCACAAATAACCCAACAGGGAACTCATTTTGATCAAGAGCTGTATGAATCGAGTTAAGCATACTAATAAGTGCATCGTTAGTGCTTTTTTTGGGCCTGAAGCCATATTGGCAAGGGCTAAGTATATTGAGTTTGGCTAGATATGAGTAAAGCTGCTTATAGATTAGTTTTTCAAAAATTTTTGACAAGTTTGGCAGGATTGATATAGGTCTGTAGTTGTTAACATCTGTGAGATCACCACATTTGTGGACAGGCGTTACTCTCGCTTTTTTTAGAATATCTGGAAAGGTTTGGAGTTCAAGTGACTTGTTGAAGAGCAAAGCAATAGCAGGGGCTAAAGATCTGGAGGCTTTTTTATAGATTAAAGTTGGTATCTCCTCAAGGGCACCAGACTTGGTTTTAAGGGAAAGGATAATCTCATTGACGTCAGTGGAATTAATAGGCTTTAGGTACAGAGACTGTGGATAGTTACCTGTAAGATAGTCCTTAATGTCAGTACTGGAAGATGGAATATCATTAGCAAGGGATGAACCAATGGAAGAGAAGAACCTATTGAACTCAATAGCAGAATCAGAGGCTGAAAGCTGACCATCGTTATTAGACAGGAGAGTCGGTTTGTTATTTATAGACTTCTTTGATCCCAATATTTGTGAAATTGTTCTCCAAGTTTGTTTAATGTTGCTCTTTATTTGGGTAAATTTATCTTCGTAGTATTTAGTTTTGGCTCGTCTAATTATCTTAGATAGCAATAATGAGTAATTCTTTGAGAATTCTTTGGAGACAATTCCTAACCTATACTTCTTCTCATGGTCATGTTTTTTTATTAATAGATTTAAGTATTCCCTTTGTAAGCCAGGGATTGTTAAGCCTTTTGGTTGTGACTTGTTTTGTAAGCATAGGACAGTGGGTATTATAAAGGCTAAGAGTTTTTTGAAGAAAAGATTGAACTGCTAGGTTGATGTCCTCTATGTTACCTAACTCGGACTCCCAGTTGACATTATCAGTAGCAGTTATAAAATTGTCTATAGCAGTTTCATTGTGTAGTCTAAAACGTATCTCTCTTGACTCAAGAGGTGGTTTGCTAATGTTAGTTAAGAGAAATGTGGGGTAATGGTCTGTAGTGCTATCGGTGATTATACCTGAAGTAAGCGGAGAGGTTATGTTTGTCCAGATGTGATCTAGAGTCGTGGCAGTGCTATCAGTGATTCTAGTAGGTCTAGTGATTAAGGGTATGAGGAAGCAGGAATTCATACAGTTGAGGAAGCTAACAGCAGTAGGGTGTTCTGGCTCGCAGAGGTCAATATTAAAGTCCCCTGGAATAATTAGGTGGTTTTTGTTCAGTCTGTTATCAAGTATTAGATTTCTAAGGTTTGAGTTGAATTCGGACACATCAGTGTTAGGAATTCTATAAACTGCACCCACAGACAGGACAGACTCGGCACCCTTGACTCTGAAGCTGGCGAAGATATACTCCCCATAGCAGTCTCTAGTTCTAATTTCTTTTAAGCATGTTAGTTCTTGGTGGTAGTAAAGAGCAGTGCCACCACCTCTCTGAAGTTGACGACAGTTTTGAATTGCTGAGTAGTTAGGCATGTTAAAGAGTTGAGTAGTATCCTCTTTCAACCATGTTTCAGTAAGTATAATAAAAGAGAATTTGTTGTCAATAGCTTCAATCAAGGCACTAACATCATCGAAGTGTTTACCTAGGGATCTAACATTCAAATTGATTACAGAGATATTGTGATTATGAGTTACTACATTGTTTACATCATGTGCTGAAAAATATCTGCAATTTAGATCATTAAAGTGATTATTGTCATAGATAGTGGATAAGAGGTTAAGTTCTGGGTCTATACTTGACTGCATAAAAAAAAGCTGATTGCAGGAAAAACAAGGAAAGAAAGGCAAATTACAAGGTAGAAATAAGCTATAAAATAGGGGAAAAAAAATGTACACAATACTGTGCAAAACAAACACAAAAGGGGCTTACAGGGGTACAATGGAGTAAGGGAGTATGGCTAGGCTAGGCAACCTAGGTAATAAATGAGATTAAAGAAAAAACATATAAACATGGACTATACAAAACACAAGATATAGATATACAAAACAAAAATATAAACAAGACTAAGCAATACAAAAACAAATTGAGCAAAAATGAAAAATGAGGTAGATTGCTTACAAGTACTCTCAGGTACACTGTAAGTAACAATAGATAGATAATATATATCAATATAGATAAGAATGTCACGATACAATAAGATGAGCAGTTACAGGAACAGATGAAAGCAAATCTGCTGTAAAATAGAAAGTAATTATAGCAAAACACAACAATATAATAATATAACAATACAATAAGAGCTTACAAAGTATTGAGTCTGCTAAATTAGAGAATAATTATGGCAAAACACAACAATAAATGCAAGTAAACAAAAGAATTGAAACAATTAGAGGTAGAATTAAGGTCACTAGATAGCCATGGAGGATACACAAGTTTGGTGGAGAGAACAAAAAATCAGTAGAGACTGTCAAGATGAATGTATAAAAAAATTTGACAAATGATAATTGTAAAGTAAAATAATCTTAAAGATAAAATTTTTTATTAAGCTTAGTTTTAACTTATAATTAGTATGAATTTAATTAAAAGAACAAAAATGAGATCAATAATTGATTTCAATAAATGATATAGATCAATACAAATAAATTTAAAATATAATTGGAATAGGGTAAGATTAGATTTAAGAGTAAAATTTTACAATGAAACTGAGGTAGATGCTTGCATAAGTGCATGGAGACTTGATGGATTATTTAGGAAATTATATGAGATTATATGATATGATTATAAGTTTATGAAAGTACATAACATGATGTGTTTACATTCTTGTAAAGCCACTAGTATGCACAGCGTTTCGTAACAGTAACTCGTTTCGCCCAGTAAACAAAGATTCACACGATGAGAAAGGGTTCCACAATGTACTATGACTCACAGGATGAGTAAGAGGTGCACAATAAACTACCACTCACAGGATGAGTATAGATTGCACAAACTACTGGTAAAAATATGAGTATGGGTTGCATATTACATTACCACACAAAGGGTGAGTATGGGGTGCATGTAAACAAAGTCTCACAGGATGAGTATAGGGTGCACAGTAAACTATCACTCACAGAATGAATCTATGACATTTGTGCTCTATATTAGGATAACTAAAATACACCTGTTTCCAAAATAAATACTTTTATGACAAAGTAATGAACGTTGTTGATCGTGTTACTGAAATTAACTGTCAAATGGGTATAAAAATGCTTAGGATAACATAACATACCCAACCTGTGGGCGGTAGTGGGCATCATACTTATCATGAGGTCGGCAGTGGATGCCATACCCATCCTGTGGGCGGTAGTGGACCCCATACTCATTCTCTAGGCGGTAGTAGTAGTAGGCATCCTTCAGTCTCGGGAGACTATGGAGTTACGCCCTAGTTGTCAATCCTGGTGCAGCGTCTGGTGTGACTGATGAGGCCAATCCGAGAGTGGCAGTCCATCCCACACCGAGCACAAACGAAGTCCGATTCTGGTCTGTCTTCCTGGTTACCGGCTTTCCTTCTCTGTCTCTTTGCCTCCGATTCCTTGGCAAGTGACTCCTCGAACTTGGAGAGACCTCGTTGAACAGACTGCCTCCAGGCTGAACGGTCTGCAGCCAGTGTCTCCCATATAGCGAGATCGACGTCCATGGCTTTCAGGTCCCTTTTGCATACGTCTTTGTACCGTAGCTGGGGCTTGCCTACTGGACGCTTTCCCTGCCTCAGCTCTCCATACAGGAGATCCTTGGGGATCCTGCCGTCGCCCATTCGCACAACGTGCCCGAGCCAGCGCATTCGTCTCTGTTTCAGCATTGTGTACATGCTGGTGATTCTTGCTCTCCCCAAGACGTTGTTGTTTGTCACCTTGTCCTGCCAGGTGATGTCCAAGATGTGTCTAAGGCAGCGCATGTGGTAGGCATTCAGCCGTCTTTCCTGACGGGCGCGGAGTGTCCAAGACTCACTGCCATAAAGGAGAGTGCTCAGGACACAGGATCTGTAAACCTGAATCTTAGTATACTCAGTTAGCCTATTGTTGGCCCACACTCTCTTTGTCAGTTTGGACATGGTAGTAGATGCCTCACCGATGCGTTTGTTTAGCTCCGTATCAAGAGAGAGGGAGTCAGAGATTGTGGAGCCCAGGTACACGAAGTCGTGAACAACTTCCAGTTTGGAATCAGAGATGCCGATGTCAGGTGGGGAGTCCACTCCTTGTCCCATGACTTGTGTTTTCTTCAGACTGATGGTGAGTCCGAAAGCCTGAGAGGCCTCGCTGAAGCGGGTTATGAGCCGTTGGAGGTCTTCAGCTGAGTGGGCAGTGACTGCTGCGTCGTCGGCAAAGAGGAAGTCGCGCAGACACCTCAGCCGAACCTTTGTCTTGGCTCTCAGCCTGGCGAGGTTAAAGAGCTTCCCATCCGACCTGGTCCGGAGGTAAATGCCTTCCGTGACAGATCCGAAGGCGTGCCGCAGCATAACTGCGAAGAAAATCCCGAATAGGGTTGGAGCCAGTACGCAGCCCTGCTTTACTCCACTTCGGATGTCAAAGGCGCCTGATGTTAGGCCATCAAAGACCACGGTGCCCCTCATGTTCTCATGGAAAGATCTGATGATGCTGAGGAGCCTGGGTGGGCATCCGATCTTGGGGAGGATCTTGAACAGGCCATCCCTGCTGACGAGGTCGAAGGCCTTCGTCAGGTCTATGAAGGCTACAAAGAGTGGCTGCTTCTGTTCCCTGCATTTCTCCTGCAGTTGTCTGAGGGAAAAGACCATGTCGATGGTGGACCTGCCAGCTCTGAATCCACATTGTGATTCTGGATAAACTCTCTCTGCAAGTACTTGGAGCCTCTTCAATGCGACTCGAGCAAACAGCTTTCCGACAATACTGAGGAGGGAGATTCCACGGTAGTTGTTGCAGTCGTCCCTGTCACCTTTATTCTTATACAGTGTGACGATGTTGGCATCCCTCATGTCCTGTGGCACCTCTCCTTCTTCCCAGCAGAGGGAGAGAATTTCGTGCAGCTCCATGAGCAGGCTACCTCTGCAGCACTTCAAGGTCTCAGCAGGAATGCCATCTTTGCCAGGAGCTTTACCAGAAGCAAGGGAGTCTAGGGCATCGCTGAGTTCTTCCAGGGTCGGTTCACTGTCGAGCTCCATTAACACAGGCAGACACTCAATGGCGCTCAGGGCATCTTCGGTGACCACATTGTCCCTGGCGTATAGCTCAGAGTAGTGCTCGACCCAGCGCTTCAGCTGCAGTGTCTGGTCCTGAATCACCTCGCCAGTGGCAGATTTCAGAGGAGCGGTCTTCCTCTGGATTGGGCCAAGGGCCTGCTTGATGCCGTCATACATTCCCCTTACATTGCCTGTATCCGCTGCAGTCTGTATCTGGGAGCAGAGCTGGAGCCAATAGTTGTTGGCACATCGCCTGGCGCTCTGCTGCACTTTGCAGCGGACGGCCCGAAGGATCTGTAAGTTGCGCCGACTTGGGCAGGCTTTGTAGGCTGCCAAGGCGTTTCTCTTCTCTTCGATTACAGGTGTCATCTCTTCCGAGTGAGCCTCGAACCAGTCTGCCGACCTGTTGGTCTTCTTGCCAAAGGTGGAAATGGCAGCGTTG
Organism: Procambarus clarkii; assembly: GCF_040958095.1. Lineage (NCBI taxonomy): Eukaryota > Metazoa > Arthropoda > Malacostraca > Decapoda > Cambaridae > Procambarus > Procambarus clarkii. Next base: position 39,129,652 of record NC_091178.1, on the reverse strand, counting down.
AACACAGCGTCTCTGAAGTGCTCCCATCTTTTACAGGCAGTGACCCCAGCTGGGCCAGGAAGAGCTTCCTCGAGCACGTGTGCAAAATCTTCCACCTTGTCCTGGTTGCGGGTCTTGGTGGTGTCGATGCGAGGTCTGCCCGCCTTTTTCGAGTGATGAATCTTCTTTGGTTGCATCTTGACCCTGCTACATACCAGGGAGTGGTCGGTGTCACAGACAGCACTCTGGTAGCTACGCGTAATCTTGACGCTGGGTAGACTTGCACGCCTGGTAAGAATCAGGTCAAGCTGGTGCCAGTGCTTGGATCTGGGGTGTCTCCAAGATACTCGGTGTTGAGGCTTTGTGCCGAAGAACGTGTTGGTGACACAAAGACCATGAAGGCAGCAGATTTCTAGCAGACGTTGCCCGTTCTCATTCATCCTTCCTATGCCGAATTGACCCAGGCAAGTGGGCCAAATGTTGTGCTCGGCACCCACTCTGGCGTTGAAGTCGCCGAGGATGAACAGTGGCTCCTTTACAGGGATTCTCGCTATGACTCTGTTGAGGTCATCGTAGAATTTTTCCTTTGCCTCTGCTGGAGAAGTCAGGGTTGGTGCATATGCACTAATTACATTGACTGGTCCTGTTTGGGAGTACAGTTGCAGAGACAGAATTCGTTCGGTTTCCCCCATCGGTGGCATAATGTGTCCCAACAGTGCATTTCTGACGGCAAATCCCACACCATGTTCTCTGGTCTCATCTGGAGGTTTTCCTTGCCAGAAGAAAGAGAAGGTCCTCTCTCTCACAGATCCTGATCCTGGGAGCCTGGTCTCTTGGAGAGCAACAATATCCATCTGCAGCTTGCTCAGCTCCCTATCGATGATTGCTGTTTTTCGGGCGTCATTGATTTCTTGCAGGTCGTCAGAGAAACCTGGTGTCAGTGTCCTGACGTTCCATGTGCCCAGCTTTAGGGCAGTTGATATTTTCTTCTTTGGTAGTTAACCAAACTACTATGGTTAACTACCGCCTCTAGGCGGAAGTTAACCATATACCCATCCAGTGGAGGTTCTGGACCCTATGCTCATCCTGTTGGCGGCAATGGAGGCATACCCATCTTGTGAGCGGTAGTGGACATAATTTTCATCCTGCAGGTGAAAGTGGACCTCCATACCCATTCTGTAGGTGGTATAGTGGACGCAACACACATTCTGTGGGCGGAAGTGGAACATATACCCATCCAGTGGGCAGTAGTGGACCCCATACTCATCCTGTTGATGATTGTGGTCCCCAAACCCAACCTGTGGGCAGTTGTGGACCCCATACCCATTCTGCAGGCGGTAGTGGACGCCATACTCATCCTATGGGTGGTAGTGGACCATATACCCATCCAGTAGGCGGTAGTGGACCCCATTCCTTTGGATGATATTGATCCCCATACCCATCCTATGGGCAGTTGTGGGCCCAAACTCATCGTACAAGTGGTATGGACCTCATACCCACTTAACAGGTGGTAGTGGACCTTATACCCATCCTACATCGTCGTCGCCCCTAAATCAACAACAACAGCATATCCATCTTACAGTGGGTTGTAGACACCATAATATCCTGTTTGCAGTAGTTTGCCCCATAGACATTCAAACTTAATTTCGTTTTCTGTTGACGTTTCTACAATACAGTCTTTATATATTTTCAAAGCACAAATTAGTGTATATGATGTTGATTGGTGACGCATTCTTATTTTATTGTGGAGGGAACCACATTCAAAGTGCTCGCCAGATGGAATATCTCTTATGCTAGGTGCTCCTGACTGGTGGACAACAATGCTACGCCGTGCATCTGCGCTCCACATACGTGCATACCTGGAGGAGAGAGAGGGCAGAGAAGAGAACCGGACCCGATCGCAGACACACCTGTTAGTGACGCCTACTGGACGGTGGTTATCCAGCAACACGTATTGGCCAGCTACCATTGGAGCCCATCCTCGCTCCTGAGAAGCCGTTGTAATGCTTCAGCCCACTCCGTGAAGACTCCAGCTCAAGGTGAGCAACTGTCTTCCCCGTTTTCTACCCATTTCTGTGTATGTTGATTACCACATAAATGGTCGGCCATAACCCCTAGGCCACCGCCTCCGCAGTATGTAACAATTTATAGTGCTTATTATAATTTACTGGGAACAACAAATAGTTCTCAAAACAAGACTACGAGCCTTCAATAAGATGTAGCTGAATCTGTAATATTCCAAGAGCATGGACTACAGGAGGCAAATTTCACAACCCATGTGCTACCTGAAATCTACAGTTTTCGTTAAAATTGAGCCAATCACGACAATTCTGCTGTCTACGGCGATGGACGGGTACTATCAGACGTAAATTCATACGTGAGGAAGAGTTAGTGCCTTGAAAAAATATAACTGGGAATATACCACATATGTACTAATTGATAAGTAAGATATTGACTATAAGCATTAAGTTATATATATGCTGTCGTGTGCAAGAGCGAGTTGAACAATGACAGAGGTCTTGGAGGGACTGGATATGGAAGAGGCTAATGGCAACATTGAGAAGGTTTTCAGGTTGGGCGTCTACAAGAAGGAAAGGAAACGTCTGATAAAGGTAGTGCTCACGAATAAGGCCACAAAAGAGAATATCCTATCCAGGAAGAGCAAACTTACAAGGTTAGGGGGATACGAGGATGTCTTTCTGCAAAAGGACATGGCGAGGGAAGAGAGAAGGAAGGCTGCAGGAGCAAGGAGGAGACACAAAGAAAGGGGTGAGGATATGGGAGCTACAGGACTCGGCTCACTATTTCCAAGAACCTCAGAAGGGAGTGGGAATCTCCACCACCAGCAGACTAGTACCCACAAGGAGGTTTGTAACAGAAGGGTCCCACCATCCAACCCCACAGCAATCCCCCACAAATCACCTGCACCTCTCCAGACAGTAAAGTCCCTCTTCAGACCATACCGCCCCCATATTCCATGACCCCAGGCCCCCCATGCCCCCCCCCCATGCCCTTCTTCTTCCACAACCTCTTCCCCAGGTCCTCCCTGTTCCCGCACCCTATGCTCTCCCGTTTCTCCTGCCCATGCCCTTCCCAGTTCCCCCTTCTCAAGCACTCGTTCGTATCCCACCCACCCCTCCCTCCCCAGGCTCCCCTTCCCTCCCCAACCCCTGGCCTTACTGCCAACCCACCCCAGTGTCCCCTGCATACCCCAACCCATGTCCTCCCACCCCATGCACCTCCTGCTCCCCCATCGCATGCCCTAATTAACCCCCAACCCCAGACCCTTTCAGCAACACCACCTACGACCCTCCTAGCCCCCCTGTACCAGACCTTCCTTTTAAGTCAGGAGGATAAAACTTTAAAACTTTTTAAGTCAGCATATCAAGGGTCCCACGAGAATGAGAGGCAACTATGAACCAGCGTGACTCGACCTAGTATTCACTCTGAATGATTCAGACATAAGGGAAATCGGTCTTGAAGCCTCCGTGGGTATGAGTGATCACAGTGTACTGTTGTTTGATTATCTGGTCGAATAAGGGTTAATGTACTCAAGGAAGGGACCAGAAAGCAAGAGGCCGGCATTCCAGAAGGGTAACTATGAGGAGATAAGAAAATTCCTAACTGATATAGCTTGGGAAACTGAGCTTAGAGGAAACATGGCTCAAGACATGATGGACTACTTTACACAGAAGTGTAAGGAGGCAGCAGACAAGTTCGTCCCAGTCCAAAAAGAAAAAAATTATATGATGAAAAATCCGTGGTTTAATCAGAGATGTAAGTTAGCAAAGCAACTAAGTAAAAGGGTCTTGAGAAACTATAGAAACAAGAGAACACTAGAGAGCAGAGAAAGATACCAGAGCGCTAGGAATAAATACGTCAGAGTGAGAAGAGAGATAGAGAGGCAATATGAAAATGACAAGACTCAACCCAAACTGCTGCATAGCCACATCAGGAGAAAAACAACAGTGAAGGAACAGGTAATGAAACTGAGGATGAGGGCAGAAAGATTCACTACAAACGACAAGGAAGTGAGCAAAGAACTCAATAAGAAATTCCAGGAGACCTTTACCCCAGAGCAAGGGGAAGTCCCAGAGATAAGAGAAGGAATATCAAACTAAATACCACTAAAGGAGTTTGTGATTACCAGTGGGGGAGGTAAGGAAGCATCTGCTAGATTTGGATGTGACAACGACTATAGGCCAGATGGAATCTCACCATGGATTCTAAAGGAAGAAGCAGAGGCTCTGTGCCTGCCATTCTCAATGGTGTACAACAAATCACAGGTAACAGGTGAACTGCCAAAAATTTGGAAGACGGCCAAAGTAGCCTCAATATACAAGAAGGGTGCTTGGCAGGTGGCACTGAACTATAGGCCAGTATCCCTAACTTGCATTCCATGAAAGATGATGAAGAAGATTGTGTGAAAAAAGCTAGTAGAACATCTGGAGCAAAAGAACTTTGTAACACAACATCAGCATGGGTTCAGAGATGTCAAATCATGCCTAACATGTTTAATTGAATTATAGGGCCAGGCAACAAAAATTAGGCAAGCGAGAGAGAGAGAGAGAGGGCTGGGCAGACTGCATATTTCTGGAATGCCAGAAAGCCTTTGCCACAGTACCACATAAGAGACTAGTGCACAAACTGGAGATGCAGGCAGGAGTGAAAGGGAAGGTACTCTACTGGATAAGGGAGTACCTAAGCAACAGGACACAGCGAGTCACAAGCAACAGAGTCACTGTGAAGGGTAAGGCCTTGGAGTGGCGAGGAGTCACCAGTGGAGTCCCACAGGGATTAGTCCTTGGACCTATACTGTTTCTGATATACGTAAATAATCTCCCAGAAGGAATATAATCGTTCCTCTCCTTGTTTGCTGATGATGCAAAAATTGTGAGGAGGATCATGAAAGAGGAAGATAGTATGAGAATGCAAGATGACCTAGGCAAACTGCAGGAATGGTCCAACAAATGGCTACTTAAGTTCAACCCAAGTAAATGTAAGGTAATGAAACTAGGAGGAGGAAATAGGAGGCCAGACACTGGACACTGAATGAAGTCCTTCATGAAACAAACAGAGAAAAAGATCTAGGAGTTGATATCACGCCAAACCTGTCTCCTGAAACCCACATCAAAAGAATAACATCAACAGATAATAATATCAAAAGACAATAACATTAATTTTACTACGTTTTATTAAAAACTAACTCAAGATTACTAAAGTATTGGTTAGTAGAGTTAGTAGATTATAATACATAGTACAAGAATAGTTTCTTAAAGTACTAAGTGTTAGTATATAAGTGTTGGAAATTTCCAACATAACTCTGGGGCGTGAAATTACATGTCACTGTTCATGGTTAAGTACTGACGTGCCTATTACTCTTCCCTGAAGTTATATTCATTATGTTAGTAAGTTAGTACATTAGTATGTACAATATGGATGTATGGTATCTGTGAAACAGATGAGACAATATGTCTTTATGGGAACATAAATCAGTATTTAGATATTAAACATTAGGTCATCTAAAGTCAAGAAATCTACAGCAAATTCAACGCTCAGTGTCGCAATGACTTGTACTGGTTAAGTGACTTCGTCATTGAATCATTGCTGCAGACTCAGGAAATCTCCTTAACATCAGAAAGCTGTCATATGCAATTATGCAGAATCATTGTACTGTTTGAGTTTCAATTTGCATTGTTTAGCTGCCCTTCTAGATGGACGAGTGCTCATGTTAGTAGAATTGCTGTTTTCTGGAACTTGTGGGGTATTTACATCGGAAGAACTCTCATGTTCAGCTAATTCCAGGGGAACTAATTTCTCTAGAGTTTTTAGGGTGACGACACTGGACCCTAACTATTCTTAATACACCATGGTGATCAGGATGAACAGCAACAATTTTGCCTATAGGCCACGCAAGATCGACATGCTGCAAACCTATGAAAGGCTTGTAGGAAAGCTTCTACACTCATGTCAGAAGTAACATGTACACCTCGTGTGGTTGCACGCGTGAAGAGGCATATATAGGACTTCACCAAAATCTTGTCCGGAGTGCCCGTTAAAATAAGAGCTCCTGTGTAATCTACACCAGTGGCCTCAAAGGGACGAAGATGCACAACTCGTTCTTTAGGTAGTGGTGGAAGTCCTGAGTAAGGACACACTCGAGCATCATACCTTCTGCAGATCACACAATATTTAATAATAGATTTGACAGTTTAACGACCTTGGGGAAGTCAAAACTTCTGTCGTAAATCAGTGAGAGTGTCTAACACTTCACCATGCAATGTGCCATGATCATGGTAATGTAATACTAAGAGTTTAGTTATGATGTGGTGACGAGGAAGAAGCAAAGGATTTTTTGCTTCTAAATCAATTTCTACATGAAGCAGACGTCCTCCACATCTTAAAATATTGTTACAATCAGAATCAAACTAAATGCCTAGAGACTTCACTAGTTTGTTTGGAAGATGTTAATAATTTCTCCCATAGGTCTCCGTTTGGGCTTGTTTGATCCAGTATTTGAGGGGACTAGGGAATTGATATTTAATTCCTATCTTGTTAGAGAAATCAAACACAACTTGAGTAATTTACCTAAGCTAGAATAATGATTAGGATCAACAGCTAAAGATCGAGGGGGTTCAGGGTCAACAGTAGGGACAGTGATATTGGTCACTATGAGTTGTGGCTTCTGTTTGGGCCACTGACCAACCATTTGGGTCCTTTAACCCACATCTTGGTTTTAACTAATTGTTTCAAGGTTAATCCTCTTGATAGGTAGTCAGCTGGATTGTCCTTGGTGGGGACATGCCTCAATTTATAATTAGCTGACAGCTCTCGAATTTCCCTAACTCAATTACTAATATAGGGAGTTTTGTTATTATTGTTTTTTACCCATTGTAGGATTGCCTTTTTGTCTGACCACACTACTATCTCACCAAAGAGAGATAACACTCAATAAAGAATATTATTGAGTGTCTTGGTCTGGCAATGAGCTTGTCGTACACCTACTAACAAAGTTAACTCTATTTGGGGTAGTGACCTCTTCTTAATTGGGGGCCACTCTAGCCTTAGAAGTAAGTAAAATAGATTGCTTGGTGTTTACTAAATAGCCTACTGCACCATATGCTTTGCATGAGGCATCGCAAAACACTTGCAAATTTGTGGGTAAATTTAGTCCTAAAGCATTACGAGGGAATTTTAGAATACCAAGTTTATTGAAATCCATCGTTAGTTGCTGCCATTTATCTTTCAGAGCATTAGGTAACGGATCATCCCAATCCATGTTAGTTTGCCAGCACTCCTGCATGAGGAGTTTACCCTTAATTAAAATAGGGCTAAGTAAGCCTAAATGGTCAAATGGTTTACTGATATACGAGAGTAATTTTCTCATGGTTAAGGGAGAAGTATTAGTTTCCACAGACCAGACTTAATATTTAGTTTGTCAGTGGAAGTATTCCATTCCAAGCCAAGAACTTTCAAATTATAAGGCACTTTGTACCCTGGAAATTCACTTTCTATTAGCTGATTCAGCTGTTGATCATTTGATGCCCATGGTTGTAGAGGCATATTGGCTCCCAGTAACTCGCGGTTAGCCTCATGATAAATTTAAATTTACTTGGTTTTATTATTAGTCGTTCCCTGGAAGTTATTAACAAATAAGTTGTTACTAATTTCAGTCTTGTATGGACTATCAGATTTCTTCAAATGGATGTCCAAGGTAGCTTGGAGTACAAATGGTGAAGAAGTAACACCGAATAAGACCGAGGCGAACCTATAGATGATGATTTCATTATTACGATCATTAGGATCCTTCATCCAGAGAAATGTTGTAAAATAACGGTCTTCCTCTTGTAGACCTACTCTTAAGAAAGCCTTACTAATTTCGGCCGTATAGGTGTAAGTTCTTAATCGAAACCATAATAGTACGTCATTGAGTCTTTGAGTTAGACTTGGGCCAGTTTGTAGGCAATCATTGAGTGATGCACTATTTGCCTTTACTTTGACACTACAATTAAATACAATTTTAATAGGTGCAGTACCCGAATCTTTCAAGATGGCGCGATGAGGCAAATAATGCCCTAGTTTGGTATCATCATGTTCAACAACCTGAATAAATTTGTTTGCAAGCTGTTGTTGTATCAACTCGTGATACAGTTGTAATTTATCTGGTTGTTTATTCAATCTAGCTATCTGTGAATTTAATTGGTTTAATCCCATGAAGTGATTAACGGGTAGCTGTGGGTGATTGAGCTTCCATGGCAATGTAACCCAATATTGGTTATCTTGATAGATGACTGAGCTAAGATACTGTTGATAAGTTCAAGTATCATCTGGACTTGGTTGTTCAGGGACAATGCTTAAGGTATCTAAATCCCATAATTTATACACAGGGGAATCAGAGTTATCCTCAGCCATGTCTCAGAATTATAGTGGTGATTGTTCCAAGCCTAGTCATGCAACTATTATTGAATTATTATGTTGATCAATTATAGGTGTTGATTTTTTCTGGGATAGCACTAGTTCCGTAAGCAATTTCCCTTCAGCTGACAGCAACAAATTCATTCTGCGTTGCCTGGAGCATCCAGTAATAAATCGATAATAATAATCTGCCCCTACAAGTATACCTACATTGGTGAGGCGGTCAGAATTTATTTTATAATAAGCCAACTTCACACCACAATGCTTAAGAAGCTTGGCTGTATTCCATAGACCAGATTCAAATATATCAGATGGGATTTTGTCAACAACTATAGCTTATACTAGGCTAGCATAGCCTCCCAGGCGTACCAAAACTCTCACAACCTTGTAGTCTTGAGGTCCGGTGTTTGTAAAAAAAAATCCGGAGATATTAAATTTCACTTGACACAAAGTTTTCAATTTCAACTGATCAGACAGTTGTTTGGTAATAAAAGTTTTTTGAGAACCTTGGTCGACAAGACCACGGGTGGTGATTTTGGATTTCTTATTAGTTAACCTTAACTGAGCTGTAAGTAATGTAGTAATATTGTCTGTCTTGGTAGCAAGTACATTCACTTCTTAATGTACTTTGCAATATTGCACGGAGGTGGAGTTACTAATATCCTCATTAAGATTGGGTGACCTCTGTTGGGTTTCTCCACACAGTATGTAATGATGTCGACCATTGTGGCACTTGTTGTACACATGTAGGGCTATGGTAAATGCATTAGGGTCATGAGAACCCATGCATTTTGTGAATCTGAGTAATTCTTGAAGACGATTAATTCTGGAATTACGATCTGAGTAGGTACTGCATTTATAGGTTAAATGTTTCCTATGACCGAACAAACATTTTTTCTCTCTTGTAGAATTAGTCGTCTTAGCAGGCGTATTAACTACAGTTTCAGAGGGAGTTATAGTCTACCGACCAATATTACTTCTCTTACTTCTTAAAGTGGGAGTAGTTGATTTAGATTTGGTTTTGTTAGACATAACCGAAGTCAATTTTGTCTTCACTGAATTCTCAGTATTAGGTTGTTTGAGTTCAGATTTAATTTTATAATGAGCCTTTCGCCTAGTGACAGTGATTCTCATTCCCTCAAATATCTGATCAAGAGAAAGAATGTCTGTCTTGAATTTAGAGCAGATTTCTGCTAAAATGTTACGAGAAAGTTTCCTCTGAAGGAGTAATTTTAGTGACAATTCGGAAGCTGATACATTTACTAAACCTTTCACGAGAGACTCTGCTTCCAACCTGAAGTATTGAAGGGAGTCTGTTCTGTTACTGGGTGGACATATATCCACTAATTGATAAAATAAGTTAGCTGCACTTAATTCTTTGTTGCAGTAATTAACCTATAACAATTGTATAGTTACATCATAATTTATCTACAAGAGATAAATTAGCTATTTCCTTCTTAGCTTTCCCTTTGAGGAGACTTTGTAGATAAGAACATTTAGTTACCTTATCTATAGAGGTTCTAGAATGTATTTGTGTATTAAATGATGTCCAAAATTCCTTTAGCCAGGCCAGCAATTGTAGGCAAGTTCAAAGAAGGTAAATGTGCCTCTGCTTGTATGGTACTGGGTTGAGATACAGTAACGTTAGTAGATACTTTATGTTTTTCTACTAATTCAAGAAGAAGATTACATTTGTTTTGGGTGTCATCGTCATATTGAGATGTTTTTCCTATAGTTAGGTCGATTTCATCAGAGTCAGTGTCACTGCCATTTAATACACTGATATAAGACTCAATCATAGTCTAAATTTGTTTGAATTTGAGATCAGCTACTCTCAGAGATATTTCCAACTGATGGTAATCAACTGGGGTTACCTTAGGTAGGTATTCTGACTTATTAAGAAATCGGGTTAAATGACCTTTAAGGCAACTAGGGATCTCTTCATTTTTTGGGGAGTAACCATGGTGACCTTATATTTAAGCTTAGTATGACTTGAGTAATTGTTACTGATGCAACTTGGATACTTGTTCATTAGTTGTTAGTATCGTGATGATAGCCTAATATTTCTTGATTAGGCTGTGTGCTACCTCTTCTGGAGGTTAGCTTACCTACCTGATAGTAAATAGCTAAGATTTGAGTAATACTTAAATGCCACTACAGTATTACGTCTGGCTAGATCTTCATTATCACCATCGGTTGGTACAGTGACATCTAGTAGCACTGAAAGATGTACACAGTAAATAATAAAGGATTACACAATTAATGTAAAATAATAAATCCCACGCTGTTCAGGGTTCGTACAACACTGAATAGCAATGAATTAGTACATTCTAACAGTACTAGCTAGAAATCAATCCTACCTAATAAAGTAGCTAAATAATTTTGGCTTGAGTTGGACATACCTTAGTACAATTCCATTCTAAAATCCTACTCCTTTGGGTTCGCATAAAATACAATAATATAATAAATGTGAAGTGCAAAATATTTGAATATATATCAGTGCTGTATTTTTGTGATTTTTTGTAGTTTTGATATATAATATACACTTAGAAAAAATATGTGTAAAAAAATTAAATATGTACAGTTTATGTTGACTTGCTAGCCACAACCCCATATGGTGGTTATTGATGTAAATAATGAGAAATAATGGGGTTAGGCTATAACATATGGGTGGTGGTCTACTGATGGCCATAAATAACAATGCATATATGTATATAGCCCAATACCTGATAATACTACTTTATTAATAGTATACTATAATCATCATTAGTAATTAATTCTACTTTATCCAGTTTATCGACAAGAATCAAAAAGAATGTTGGGAAATCTGACTATAGAATAATGAAAATAATTCTAATAAAATTCGAAGGACCATTCTCAAACAAGAAAAACTAGAGAACCAGTCCCTATGGATCTCTCGATTAAATATAAATAAAATCTAATACATCATAATGAATGAACTGTAAAATTAAACGGAATACATAGCCGATCCCACGACAACAGACTTTGGGGGAGTAATTTGGTAAAATATATAATATGCAGTACATCAACCTCTCTGCCGGCACAGCAGGAGCCGCGGCGACACACAGAGAAAGATACAAGTCAGCCAAGTACAGGGAATTAGATCATCAGTACAACTTCGTTCAAATAGGGTCTGAGACCCTAGGCCCATGGGGAGAGATTGCAACAAAGTTTCTTAAGGATCTTGGTTCCAAACTCATTGACACTACGTGAGACCCTAGAGCGGCAAGTTTTCTCTTTCAGCGCCTCAGTGTTGCGATGCAGAGGGCGAATGCCTGCTGCGTCCTCGGTTCCTGCCCGGCGTCGGAGGAGTTCGAGGAAATCTACAACCTCTAGGGAGCGAACTTTTTCTTGTGTCTTCTCAATGTTCATTTTCTGTATAAAATCAGATATGTAACTGTAAAACCTTGCATAATAGAGTGTACACACAAATAAAAAGGGGGTGGTAGGAAAAGCAAACACTCATACGTATTCAGAGTTAAATGGGAAGTTTTCTCTGAATGCTCTGTGTTCCCTTCTAGGGCTGTGGGTCCTTATAATTGCACCAGAGGTGAAAACCCCTCTATAATATGCAGTATATATAATATAATCGTATCATATAATATTCATTGGTTAGATTTAGATAATGATCTATCTACTTAGAAAAACATTGATAGCTAAACTGTTTGTAGGGATAGTAGCATGTGTCCCATAAACTCGCCACATAGACTTGTCTCAAAAGGCTACCTTGGGAACACGTGATCGAGGTGGCGACTTATTGTCCTTCTTGCCAGTAATACCCGAGCTGAAAGACGAGCAGCATGTAAATACCATCTAAACAATAATTATACCACACATATTCTCGAAATTTAGTGTGGGGATGCGCTGAAAATGAGACTCACATGTTTATATTAGTGTTCATGTGTCCTGACGACAAAGCATCCATCTAAAATATTAATTGTGGCCACAAAAATACTTAAAGGAACGAATCAGCTTTGCCGGACGTTGTGTTCGTAAATGATGAAGCTGTCACGTCTTCCTGGCGTCTATAGGAGCACGGATGGCGTGATTGTGAGACGATGAAAATGACAAGCTTCAGGACACTCTTGATATTAATGGCAAACTCTGTCGACTCGCTCACGCATGCGCAATAGCACGTAATGTTGGAACACTGTAAAGACCTGATATAGTTCGTCCAACTTCCCGAGATAATGGAGACAAGGTTTATTATAAATTATACGATGTTAAGTTATCTTACAAGACAACAAATATGTTCTCGCTGTGCAAATAATTTAAATGAATCAGTGTTCATATGGGCGAGAATATAAAGAGTAGAAATTCGTTATTCAGGTATTCACTGGAATAGCAGGATTTAGCTGTATAAAATATTTCCAGCAAATAATAATATATGGATTAATCGACTATAAATCTATGATCAGGTAATAATTCTTATTAAGGAATGCTGAAGTAAAGTGAATTTAATGCAATTCACGTAAAGGTAAACATTTTCCCCCAGCTGTGTGGGCTGACGCAACAGTCCGCCATAATTTCTAGGGAAAATGAGTTATTACTACGCTTTAATAAAATGAACTGAAGATTACTAAACTATTGGTTAGTAGAGTTAGTGGATTATAATACATAGTACAAGAATAGTTTCATAAAGTACTAAGTGTTAATAAATAGATGTTGGAAATTTCCAACACAGAGGTATGCCACTAGGCTAGTGCCAGAACTAAGAGTCATGAGTTATAAGGAAAGGCTGCATGAACTGCACCTCATGTCGCTGAAAGACAGAAGAGCTCGGGGAGACATGATCACCATATACAAAATTCTCAGGGAAATCAACAGGGGTAGACATAGATGGATTATTCAACACAGGTGGTACACGCACAAGGGAATACAGGTTGAAGCTGAGTATCCAAATGTGTCACAGAGACATTAGAATTAACTCTACGGTGTCAGAGTAGTTAGTAAATGGAATGCACTAGGAAGTGGAGGCTGACTCCATATACAGTTTCAAATATAGATATGATAGAGCCCAGTAGACTTAGGAATCTGTACATCAGTTGATTGACGGTTGAGAGGTAGGACCAAAGAGCCAAAGCTCAACCCTTGCAAGCACAACTAATGAGTGCTTGGGGGCTTACTAGTACTCACCTAGTGCAACTAGTTGTACTAGGTGAGTACACTCACACACACACACACACACACACACACACACACACACACACACCAGAATGGGAAACAGACCTCAGAGAGAAGATTGTACAGAATATGATGGACTATGTCACCCAGAAGTGCCAGGAAGTTGTAGACAGGGTTGTCCCGGCTCAAAAAGAGAAAAATCGAAAGCAACAGAATAATCCATGGCTCAATCAGGAATATATGGTGGTAATGTATGGCAAATGAGTAAAGGAAAATGGAGAAACTACAGCAATAACAGAACACCAGAGAACAGGGAGATATACCAGAATGCAAGAAATGAGTACCTCAGAGTGAGGAGAGAAGCAGAGAACCAGTATGAGAATGACATCGCAAGTAAAGCTAAGACCCAACCAAAACTGCTCCACAGCCACATCAGGAGGATAACAGCAGTGAAGGAACAAATAATGAAACTGAGAAAAGGGGGAGAATGGATAGACAGAGAATGACAAGGAAGTGTGAGAAGAACTCAACAAGAGATTCCAGCAGGTCTTCACAATAAAACAAGGAGAAGTCCCTGCACTAAATGAGGAGGGAAACCAAGCAACCTTGAAGAAATTTGACCTCACTAGTGATAAGGTCAAAAGGAATCTGTTCGAGTTGAATGTAACAAAGGCTGTTGGGCCTGATGGAATCTCACCATGGATACTAAAAGAAGGTGCAGAGGCACTATGTGTGCCACTCTCTATGGTGAATAACAGGTCACTGGAAACGAGACCTACTGGTATGCTGGAAGACAGCTAATGTAATCCCAATATACTAAAAGGGTGACAGGCAAGATGCGCTGAACTACAGGACAGAGTGCCTAACTTGTATACCATGGTAGGTGAGGGAGATCTAAAGGAAAAGGCTCGTAGAACATCTGGAGGGAAATAACGTTGTAACACACCACCAGCATGGGTTCAGAGATGCTAAATCATGCCTCACAGGTTTAATAGAATTCTATGACAAAGCAACACAAATTAGGCAAGAAAGAGATGGATGGGTAGACTGCATTTTCTTGGACTGTCATAAAGCCTTTGACACAGTACCTCACAAAACGCTGTTACAAAAGTTGGAACCACAGGCAGTTTTTATTATTATTATTATTATTTTCTACCATAGACGTGGCCGCACATTTACAATGCTAACCAGTGTATATACATTTTCTTCTGTCCTCCATGGACAGGATGAGAGGTCTGTTAAACATATAGTTCATGGGTTTATTGAACAATCAACCACAGAAGGTGATTCGGCGCTTTTAAAATGCTAAGCTAACCTACATACTTAAATACATAGATACACAGATTTACGTATGCCTTACATAAAATGTTCGATGTGTCTTTTACATAGTGTCATTAATGTGCATTTACAAAGGTGAAATGTAATTCGGATCAGCTTTCATATATACTTTATACACATACATATACAAACACACACATATACGTACATATACATATATACGTACATATGTACATACACATCTATACACATACATTTGTCTCTTATACTCTGACAGGGTGAGATAGCTGAAAGAGAAACTAGTGTGCAATTAAGCACTTAATCACTGAAGGTGATTGAGGTGCTTTTACAAGCTCAGGTTATATAATTACATCACATACATACATTGTATAAGTGATACATTACATGGTCAATCTAGGGTACAAGTCCAATATATCATCAAGTGTTCCAGTACTCATATAGTAGTTACAGAGTTCAGCATACCTTAGCCCAGGAGGGCGAAAGTCAGTCAATATGGGACATTCTACAATATAATGTTCAAGTGAGTGCATGTTTTCTGTTTCACAAAGTTGACACATTGTGTACTCGACATTTGGGTTTTGAGAAAGCTGCCAGATACGTCTATATCCTATACGTATTCTGGCCACTATAACATCACATTGCCGAGTTCTTGTTCTATTAGTCCCATATGTGAATGTCTCCTCACGATATCTATCATAATATTTAATGCTACAACTTTCAGGGCTTTGTTAGGTCGGTGAGATCTTCATTAGATATTTGTTTAAGTATTCTCTTTGTCACTGCTAATGAAACACCCATATCAGTTTCTATTATTGGTTTTCTACAGGCTGTCTTTGCAGGCATTTCAACAATGTCATGCCTTGAGATGCCAACATGTGATGGTATCCATAGGAATTTAATTTACAATCTGTTTTCTTTAACAGCTAAAACATTCATTCGAATATCACTGACTATTTTCTGGGTGTCACTACTATGTGGGTTCAATGCCAGGAGTGCACTCTGCGAGTCACAGTATATAAGTCCACTGCCTTTGTCCTTTAAAAATTCAGTGGCAAGGTATATGCCTGCAAGTTCGGTTTGAGTTGTACTTGCCCAGTCATTGACGCGCTTCATTGCTGTATGTACGAGAGAAGATTGTTCAAATAAATTACATGCACATCCGGTACATCGTCCACCTTCTTCTACAGAGCCGTCGGTATAGCACTGATACACACCGTTACCCATACCTTGAGTACTCTCAGTGATGCTTTTCAGTGTTAACTGTTATAAGAGTGTAGAGTGCACACTATCTTTCTTGGGCGCATTTACAAAATCCACTGATATCCCATGGAGGAATTGGTTGATTAATCATTAATTGAGTTGGGTACAAATTAAATATTTTGATGGAGTTGGCTACTTTGTAGAACCAAAATGCATAATCAGATTTCGTTCTTCTTCTATAGAACTCAGGTGAGTGTGGCATATTAGAAAGTTTAGCTTGAAACTTCATGTGTTGCCGAGATCTACTCAATGCCTTCACGCCGAAAACTGTGCTGATAGACAAAATTCTCTCACTTATGGTAAGTAATTTTAACTCTGCTCTCATATTAACTATTCTCGTGAACTTTGGAACCCCAAGGATGAGACGCATAGCTTCATTTGGCAAGGTTTCAAGAGATTTCAGCTCTTTGTATACAATGTGAGATGTAGAGCATTGTAGTCAATCACAGAGCGTATAAATGATACATAAAACATTCTAGCAAGTTTCACGTTAATTCCATGATTGACACCAACAAGGACCCGCAAGGGCTTTAATCTCTCCCAGAGTCTCCTCTTAAGAGAAGAAAGGTACCCAGGGATGTTAATGAGGACACCAATCTGTAAGACTCGCAGTTCTCAAGTGCTCGCCCATCTATATTATAATTGGCTGGTGGAATACCACACAGAATGAGCGCACGAGTTTTCTGTACAGAGACAAGGAGGTCACATTCCTCAGCTCTAGTAGCAAAAGCATCGAGCAGAACTTGCATTCTAGGCTCGGGGGCAGACTGTAAACATATATTATCAGCATAACAAATGACAGTGTCTTCATTATTAGTTGGAAGATCTTTAATAAGTTTATGCATCAGAACGTTGAATAACAAGGGGCTGAGGACCCCTCCTTGTGGTGTTCCCAGTTCAAAGTGTTTGCTCTCTGTGCTTTTAACACCATTAAACAAAACATATGCTGTTCGATTAAACAAATAGGCCTTTATCCATTTCAGTAATTTTCCTTGGATTTCCAGCTCAGCAAGCTGTTCTAGTATGATTTCTCTGTTTTCTGTATCAAAAGCTGCTGCTAGGTCGATGAAGACTACTTGAGGGGAAGCGTCAATATGAGCGAAGTATTCAGCAAAACAGTGTTGTGTACTGAGCGAGGCATAAATCCAAACAGTTGGGGTGACAGGTGCCCCTGTATACGATATATGAGTCGGTTAAAGGACAATGCGTTCAAGCACTTTACAGACACACAATGTTAGAGATATTGGTCTATAATTATCTGTGTGTGGTTTGGGGATGGGAACAATGACATTCTTTGTCCAAGCATCAGAACTCTGCACTCCTTCACTTAAACTCATTCTGTACAACACTAAAAGTGGATTACCTGGTACTTGTAAAACTAATCTCAGTAAACTGTAAGTAATACCATCCTCTCCAGGAGCAATTGATTTGCCCATCTTTAGTGCATGATTTAATTCCCATTCATTTACATCATTTAGGTCCGACACGTAAATAGCTGTACAGGCAAGATTGATGGTTCGTTGTCTGTTGGGGCATGAGTCATTAAGTTTGTGCTGTATGTTAATTGGAAGTGAGTTGTAGCTTGATGTTAGTGCCCATTGATCAAGGTTCGCCTTGATCAATGTTTGCTTGTTCTAGTGGGCTGTGGTGCAGTGTTTTGGTTGGGTTGCTTCTAGAGATTTTTCGTATCTTTTCCCAAACTTCAACAAGTGTTGTTTGCTAGTAGTAGTTCGCGGGGGAGGGGACGGACGTGTCGTCGTCGCGCTCCGTGAAAACACTGGAATAAACCGGGCTTTTTTAGGATTACAACCATGGATTGCGGCCCACAGTGATCACCAAGTGCATAGTGACTCGAAGGAAAGTTGAATACAGAAATTAACAATGGAACTTTGAGTTAAATACAGAATAAACTTGGGACCACGTGGTGAGCCAGTGCCACCAGGCTCATGTGTACAGGCATAAGTGATATATATCAAATATAGCGAGCAGTGATTCGTTGAACAGTGAAGTGGAACGTGTAACATAACATATAAATTAGTGGATAGTGTTAGAGAATTGTACATAGAAAAAGTATAAATGTAAAGTTGTGGCAGGAGGCATCACACTTGGCTGTTTACAGCACAGCCACGAGGCCTACACAGTGTAGGGGACGTCGCGGAGTAACAGTATACTCCCTCAGTGATAATATACTGGAAATATATATGGTAATACGGGAAAGTGGATCTAGGAACTAGTAACAGAGTAAGTGAATAACATTGCAAGCCGGAATTAAGCAGAAATTCCCTTAGGATATTACAGGCAAATAATTAGTGTATAAATCAAGTAACTGGCAACCGGTGGCATCCTGCCCCCGACCTGGGACAAACAACGGTCAACTGTACGGTCCCCAAGGGGACCATATTTCTCCACAAGGCGATAAGTACCCCCGCATAAACTTGAACAAATAAACATATGTAATATTATAAATATACTGTATACATATTATATATACATACATATAATATTATAAATATATTCATATAATATTATAACACCACAAACCTAACATGGGGGAGTATGGAGGCTGTTCTAAGCAGTAGTAGGGGGTAAGCGCCACATACGATTTTTATTTTCAGGTCCAAAATCGTGTGTAGCGCTTGGGGGTTTTCAGGTAAAATATCGTGTGTAGCGCTTTAGGGTTTCTTGGTGAATTTCGGCAGTCACAGATTTGGAATTAAGGAATTCTTATGAGTGAGTAATTTCTGAGATTATAGTAGTTTGTTAAGAGTTCATATGATGAAAATAATGTCATACGAGTTTGTTAAGAGTTCTTATGGGCAAAATTCAAGTCACTGATGTGGAATTAAGGAAATTCTTATGATGAAATAATGTCATACAAGTTTGTTAAGCGTTCTTATGAGGAAAATAATGTCTTACGAGTTTGTTAAGAGTTCATATGGGAGAATTTTTTTTTCAGAGTTCCTACCTATAATAAACATATATTTAGGCTGTATATGTTTAAGTTGGATTCTTTCTTAGAAACTAGTATATTGCTATATAACTAAATCATTTTCCTGCCCCCTCCCCCCCTGCATCTCCTGCTCGTACATCACACCCCTCCCTGCCCTTTACCTCACAATCTCTCGCCGCACCTGTGTTTACTTTAGACCGTCAGCCAGACGCCGCATGCAGGTCATCTCTTAATCTTATCCTATCTTCTCCATAATATCTGGACCATCCCTCTCCTTCATATTGTTCATTCATAGTTCCTTTTCATTAAACTAGTCAGTTTTACATATATAAACAAAGTCAGGGTCTAGCTCACGTTCCCACCTTAGTTTTACTAATACATCTTCTTTAGTATCCAATCATTTTCTTCGAGATTTAAAACAGCTATTTCAAACGTATTAAAATACAATAATTTTGTTATCGAGCTCCAGCTCCTATCCCCCGCCTTAGTCCCCTGTCGTATAATGAATACTAACAGTCCAATCCCTCTAAAATTTAAAAATAATCATATTTCAAACGTAGTTCAATACAGTAATTTAGTTACCGAGCTCCAGCTCTTGTCCTCCACCTTAGTTCCCTCGCACATCTTCGTTAATACCTAATCAAATTCCCTGAAATTTTATCCCTCTGTATTTCAGACACAGTAAATAAGATCAAGTCAGTTACTGAGCTCCAGCTTGTCCCCCATCTTACTTCCCTCTCGGGTCTTCGTTAATACCTAATCAAATTCCCTGAAATTTTATCCCTCTGTATTTCAGACACAGTAAATAAAATCAAGTCAGTTACTGAGCTCCAGCTCTTCTCCCCCACCTTACTTCCCTCTCGGGTCTTCGGTATTATTCTATCAAATTCCCTGAAATTTCTACCCACTGTATTTCAGACGTAGTTTAGTAAATCCAAACAATTATCAAACTCTAGCTCTTGTCCCCCAGCTTAGTTCATTTGTACAAGATCGTTAGTAACAGACTAATTTTCCCGAAATTTAAAGCAGACATACTTCAAAGTTAGTAAATAAGATCAAATCAGTTACTGAGCTCCAGCTCTCGTCCCCCACCCTACTTCCCCCTCAAGTCTTTGTTAATATCCTATCAATTCCCCTGAAATTTTTACCCTCTGTATTTCAGGCACCGTAAATAAGATCAAAACAGTTAACGAGCTCCAGCTCTCGTTCCCACCGTAGTTCTCTCTCGTATCTTTGTAAATAACCCATCAATTTCCCTGAAATTTTTACCCTCTTTATTTCAGACATAGTAAATATGATGCAAACAATTATAAAACTCTAGCTCTTGTCCTCTGTCCAAGTTCACTCCTGTAAATTCATTACTATCAGTCCAAATCCCCCTGAGATTTAAACACCCAACTACATTTTCAGACATAGTAAATAAAAGCCAGTTCAGTTATCAAGTTTCAACTCTTGTCCCCCAGCTTAGTTCATTTTGTACAAGTTCTTTATTTTCCAACTAAATCACCTGAAATTTAAGATCACCTTACTTCTAACGTAGTAAAATCAAACTGAAATTACCAATTTCCAACTCATGTTCTTCACTTAGATCATCGAACATAAATATATCCGATCAAGTCCCTCTCCAGCCTATCTCTTTATCAGAGTAATCACCTTACCCTTTCCCTCCCTTACCTTCTCATCCCCAACGTATCCAAACCTTCAATAATCATACTGTATTTGCATGTTTTCTCTATATTCAGCTGTGTTCTTCACATTTTTTCCATGTTTTCTGTGTTCACTCCATGTTCTACAAAAGTTCACAGCATGCTCAGTTCAAATTTTTTCTACCATTTTCCCCGTATGTTCACTATGTTCTTTGTCATGTTTTCATGTACATCATATGTTCTCTATAACTTTTATACTCAATATTCATGTTCTCAATGCTCTTACCTTGTTCTTTGCATGTTCAGTGTTCATTCTTTGTATTCCCTATGTTCCTTATCATGTCTTCATATTCTCTATAAGTTCATATTCCCTGCATGTTCACTCTATTCATCAACTTTTTTCTTACATGTTTTCTGTGTTCACCGTATGTTCACTGTGTTCATTCCCCTACTTAACCTCAATTTTTTATGATCTTTGTTTCTTTAAACCAATTTGTTTCTTCCATTCACTAACTAGTTCTTTGTCAAATAATATTATACTGCAATACAGTTCCCTCAACAATTTTAGTCACCCAGTTTTTATTTGCAAAACTATGTCAAAGTAATTCTCGTAGTCAACTTATTAGTTCTACCAGCCCTGTTCTTAAACAAATCTACATTTTATTCAGTTCCAAATTTACAAAGACAAACCTTTCTTGTAACTTCTTAACTAAAAATCTTTTGCCAATCAACTAAAACATAGTCACTTTCGTCATTTCTCAATTAAACTAATTATCCAATCAACCAAAAATAGTCAGGATTATTCTCATTCAACGCCGTTCTTAACTAAAACAACCTTTCTCTTAGCTAAAAATCGTCAAAGGAATCTTACCATCACTGTTCTTAAATAAAATAACCTTTCTCTTAGCAAAAATACTCAAAGGAAACGTTTCCAATACTGTTCATAACTAACTTTATCCATCGTCAAGTAATTGAAAATAGCCTTGTTCATCATTTCGTAACAGCCATTATGTTTTCGTTAAGTAAGAAAAAATAACCAAAGATATCTTTCATCGCTGTTCTTAACTGACATTATACTTTGGGGAGCACAAAAACAGTCTCCCTCGTCATATTTTGTCTTTTTCCTTAACTAAAAGTATTCATCAGTCAACTAAAAAAATAGTTACTTCATCTTGTTTCCCTGTCATTTCTTAACTGAAATATAACTTCTCTCATGTGTTACCTCTTTCCAACACTGTTCTTAACTAAAGTAACCTTTCACTTCGCTAAAATAGTCATATTCATCCATTGTTCCTAACTAAAATTAAATGTCGTTAAGTAAGAAAAATAGTCAAAGGTGCTCTTCGAGATAACAAAGACACTCTCAGTGTCATCAAAGTTACTCTTTGAGAAATCGAGAAATCGAGAAATCGTAGTAGTAGGGGGTAAGCGCCACAGACGATTTTTATTTTCAGGTCCAAAATCGTGTGTAGCGCTTGGGGGTTTTCAGGTAAAATATCGTGTGTAGCGCTTTAGGGTTTCTTGGTGAATTTCGGCAGTCACAGATTTGGAATTAAGGAATTCTTATGAGTGAGTAATTTCTGAGATTATAGTAGTTTGTTAAGAGTTCATATGATGAAAATAATGTCATACGAGTTTGTTAAGAGTTCTTATGGGCAAAATTCAAGTCACTGATGTGGAATTAAGGAAATTCTTATGATGAAATAATGTCATACAAGTTTGTTAAGCGTTCTTATGAGGAAAATAATGTCTTACGAGTTTGTTAAGAGTTCATATGGGAGAATTTTTTTTTCAGAGTTCCTACCTATAATAAACATATATTTAGGCTGTATATGTTTAAGTTGGATTCTTTCTTAGAAACTAGTATATTGCTATATAACTAAATCATTTTCCTGCCCCCTCCCCCCCTGCATCTCCTGCTCGTACATCACACCCCTCCCTGCCCTTTACCTCACAATCTCTCGCCGCACCTGTGTTTACTTTAGACCGTCAGCCAGACGCCGCATGCAGGTCATCTCTTAATCTTATCCTATCTTCTCCATAATATCTGGACCATCCCTCTCCTTCATATTGTTCATTCATAGTTCCTTTTCATTAAACTAGTCAGTTTTACATATATAAACAAAGTCAGGGTCTAGCTCACGTTCCCACCTTAGTTTTACTAATACATCTTCTTTAGTATCCAATCATTTTCTTCGAGATTTAAAACAGCTATTTCAAACGTATTAAAATACAATAATTTTGTTATCGAGCTCCAGCTCCTATCCCCCGCCTTAGTCCCCTGTCGTATAATGAATACTAACAGTCCAATCCCTCTAAAATTTAAAAATAATCATATTTCAAACGTAGTTCAATACAGTAATTTAGTTACCGAGCTCCAGCTCTTGTCCTCCACCTTAGTTCCCTCGCACATCTTCGTTAATACCTAATCAAATTCCCTGAAATTTTATCCCTCTGTATTTCAGACACAGTAAATAAGATCAAGTCAGTTACTGAGCTCCAGCTTGTCCCCCATCTTACTTCCCTCTCGGGTCTTCGTTAATACCTAATCAAATTCCCTGAAATTTTATCCCTCTGTATTTCAGACACAGTAAATAAAATCAAGTCAGTTACTGAGCTCCAGCTCTTCTCCCCCACCTTACTTCCCTCTCGGGTCTTCGGTATTATTCTATCAAATTCCCTGAAATTTCTACCCGCTGTATTTCAGACGTAGTTTAGTAAATCCAAACAATTATCAAACTCTAGCTCTTGTCCCCCAGCTTAGTTCATTTGTACAAGATCGTTAGTAACAGACTAATTTTCCCGAAATTTAAAGCAGACATACTTCAAAGTTAGTAAATAAGATCAAATCAGTTACTGAGCTCCAGCTCTCGTCCCCCACCCTACTTCCCCCTCAAGTCTTTGTTAATATCCTATCAATTCCCCTGAAATTTTTACCCTCTGTATTTCAGGCACCGTAAATAAGATCAAAACAGTTAACGAGCTCCAGCTCTCGTTCCCACCGTAGTTCTCTCTCGTATCTTTGTAAATAACCCATCAATTTCCCTGAAATTTTTACCCTCTTTATTTCAGACATAGTAAATATGATGCAAACAATTATAAAACTCTAGCTCTTGTCCTCTGTCCAAGTTCACTCCTGTAAATTCATTACTATCAGTCCAAATCCCCCTGAGATTTAAACACCCAACTACATTTTCAGACATAGTAAATAAAAGCCAGTTCAGTTATCAAGTTTCAACTCTTGTCCCCCAGCTTAGTTCATTTTGTACAAGTTCTTTATTTTCCAACTAAATCACCTGAAATTTAAGATCACCTTACTTCTAACGTAGTAAAATCAAACTGAAATTACCAATTTCCAACTCATGTTCTTCACTTAGATCATCGAACATAAATATATCCGATCAAGTCCCTCTCCAGCCTATCTCTTTATCAGAGTAATCACCTTACCCTTTCCCTCCCTTACCTTCTCATCCCCAACGTATCCAAACCTTCAATAATCATACTGTATTTGCATGTTTTCTCTATATTCAGCTGTGTTCTTCACATTTTTTCCATGTTTTCTGTGTTCACTCCATGTTCTACAAAAGTTCACAGCATGCTCAGTTCAAATTTTTTCTACCATTTTCTCCGTATGTTCACTATGTTCTTTGTCATGTTTTCATGTACATCATATGTTCTCTATAACTTTTATACTCAATATTCATGTTCTCAATGCTCTTACCTTGTTCTTTGCATGTTCAGTGTTCATTCTTTGTATTCCCTATGTTCCTTATCATGTCTTCATATTCTCTATAAGTTCATATTCCCTGCATGTTCACTCTATTCATCAACTTTTTTCTTACATGTTTTCTGTGTTCACCGTATGTTCACTGAGTTCATTCCCCTACTTAACCTCAATTTTTTATGATCTTTGTTTCTTTAAACCAATTTGTTTCTTCCATTCACTAACTAGTTCTTTGTCAAATAATATTATACTGCAATACAGTTCCCTCAACAATTTTAGTCACCCAGTTTTTATTTGCAAAACTATGTCAAAGTAATTCTCGTAGTCAACTTATTAGTTCTACCAGCCCTGTTCTTAAACAAATCTACATTTTATTCAGTTCCAAATTTACAAAGACAAACCTTTCTTGTAACTTCTTAACTAAAAATCTTTCGCCAATCAACTAAAACATAGTCACTTTCGTCATTTCTCAATTAAACTAATTATCCAATCAACCAAAAATAGTCAGGATTATTCTCATTCAACGCCGTTCTTAACTAAAACAACCTTTCTCTTAGCTAAAAATCGTCAAAGGAATCTTACCATCACTGTTCTTAAATAAAATAACCTTTCTCTTAGCAAAAATACTCAAAGGAAACGTTTCCAATACTGTTCATAACTAACTTTATCCATCGTCAAGTAATTGAAAATAGCCTTGTTCATCATTTCGTAACAGCCATTATGTTTTCGTTAAGTAAGAAAAAATAACCAAAGATATCTTTCATCGCTGTTCTTAACTGACATTATACTTTGGGGAGCACAAAAACAGTCTCCCTCGTCATATTTTGTCTTTTTCCTTAACTAAAAGTATTCATCAGTCAACTAAAAAAATAGTTACTTCATCTTGTTTCCCTGTCATTTCTTAACTGAAATATAACTTCTCTCATGTGTTACCTCTTTCCAACACTGTTCTTAACTAAAGTAACCTTTCACTTCGCTAAAATAGTCATATTCATCCATTGTTCCTAACTAAAATTAAATGTCGTTAAGTAAGAAAAATAGTCAAAGGTGCTCTTCGAGATAACAAAGACACTCTCAGTGTCATCAAAGTTACTCTTCGAGAAATCAAAGACACTCTTCGAGACATCAAGGACTTACTCAAAGACATCAAAGTTGCACTCAAAGACATCCTTTGAGACATCAAAAACATCCTTTAAGACTTCAAGGGCACTCTTCGAGATATCAAAGACACTCTCAAACACTTAAAAATTTACTCGCATCCTCAAAGACATCCTTTGAGACATCAAAGACATGCTTTAAGACATCAAAGTTATTCTCAGAGGCATTAAAGCTATTCTCAGAGACATAAAAGTTATTCTCAGAGGCATAAAAGCTATTCTCAGAGACATAAAAGTTATTCTCAGAGGCATGAAAGTTATTCTCAGAGACATAAAAGTTATTCTCTATGTAACCTTTCGTTCATCAGAGAAACCTTCTAAGACATCTTCGTTCATTAAAGTTAATCTCAGAGGCTTAAAAGTCATTCTCAGAGCTATCAAACTTGTTCTCAAAGTCATAAAAGTTATTCCAAGAGACGTCAAAGTTAATCTAAGACATCATCTTTCATCAAAGATATTCTCTCAAAGCCATCAATGTTCTTCTCTAAGACATAAAAAGTTATTCTCTATGTCATCAAAAAGTTATTCTCTGAGCTAACAAAATACTACTCATGTTCTCAAAGACATTCTCAAAGTCATCAAAGTTATTCTAAGAGCTAACAAAAGTTATTCTCAGAGTCATCTTCGTTCTTCAGAGAAACTTTCCAAAACATCTTTGTTCATCAAAGTTATTCTCGGAGTCATCTAAAGGTATTCTCTAACTCACTTTTGTTCATTAAAGTTAATTTCTATGTTATAAAAGTTATTCTCAGAGACATCTAAAGTTAATCTTGCTCATCAAAGTTGTTCTCTAAGACATAAAAGTTTTTCTCAGAGTCATCAAAGTTGTTCTCTAAGACATCAATGTTGTTCTCTAAGACATCAAAGATGTTCTCTAAATCATAAAAGTTAATCTCTAAGTCACCTTCGCTCATTATAGAAACTTTCCAATCCATCTTCGTTAATCAAAGTTATTCTCAGAGTCACCAAAGTGATCTCTTAATTCACCTTCGTTCTCCAAAAAGTTGTTCTCTAAGACTCCTTCGTTCATCAAAGAAACTCTCCTTCTTCCATCATGTTATTCTTTAAGACATTTTCAGTCATAAAATTTCTCTCCAAAATGTAACTAGTTCACCTTTTCATACCAAACCTACACTTCTGTTAAAATATATTTCTTAGTCACTTTACCCTAAAACTGTTCTCTGAAATACACTGTTCAAACCTACATAACCTATCCTCTCCACCCAATGTTACTTAGTTAATGTAACGTTCCTAAACCTAACTTTACCTATCCTAACTTGACTTACCTTACCTTTACCTATCGTACCTAACTTAACCTGCATATCCTAACTTTACCTATCCTAACATAACTTACCTTTACCTTACCTATCTTACCTAACTTACCTAACCTAACCTAACTTATCCTGCTTAACCTAACTTACCTACATTACCTAACTTAACCTGCTAAACCTAACTTTACCTATCCTAACATAACTTACCTTACATTACCTAACTTAACCTGCATAACCTAACTTTACCTATCCTAACTTAACTTACCTTACCTTACCTATCTTACCTAACTTAACCTGCATATCCTAACTTTACCTATCCTAACATAACTTACCTTTACCTTACCTATCTTACCTAACTTACCTAACCTAACCTAACTTAGCCTGCTTAACCTAACTTACCTACATTACCTAACTTAACCTGCTTAACCTAACTTTACCTATCCTACCTTACCTTACCTATCTTACCTAACTTACCTAACCTAACCTAACTTATTCTGCTTAACCTAACTTACCTACATTACCTAACTTAACCTGCTAAACCTAACTTTACCTATCCTAACATAACTTACCTTACATTACCTATCTTACCAAACTTAACCTGCATAACCTTACTTTACCTATCCTAACTTAACTTACCTTACCTTACCTTTCTTACCTAACTTAACCTGCATAACCTAACCTGCTTAACCTAACTTACCTTACATTACCTATCTTACCAAACTTAACCTGCATAACCTAACTTTATCTATCCTAACTTAACTTACCTTACCTTACCTGTCTTACCTAACTTACCTAACTTAACCTGCATAACCTAACCTGCTTAACCTAACTTACCTTACCTTACCTATCTTACCTAACTTAACCTAATTTATCCTGCTTAACCTAACATACCTACATTACCTAACTTAACCTAACCTAACTTACCTACCCTACCTAACTTAACCTGCTTAACCTAACTTAATCTTACATTCCCAAAATGATATATCCTAACTTATCTAGTCCAGCCAGACATGACCTAACTTACATAATTATTCCTGCTTGTCTTTTGTGTTTCGTCAATCATTGTCTCATATTCATTTACTCATTTCAAGGGTTAATTTCTCAAATGGACATTTTTGCATTTCAAGTGTTATTTGTTTAAGATTGGGTGTTTGACCATTTCAAAGGATTTTGTTATATATGGGAATTTACTCGTTTCAAAGGGCTAATTTCTCAAATGGTCAATTTTGCAGTTCAAGGGTTATTTGTTAAAGTTCATCAAGTTGCTCATAAGTTGTATTTATTATGTTTGTTATCATTTGTTCTTATTTCCCAACCCCTTAACCTAACCTCTTGTAATCTTAGTGTATTTAGTAGGTTCTATCATATGTTCTTATTCCCCAACCCTTTAACCTAACCTTTCAGATGTAGTTTATTGTGTTTTTGACGTATTTGTTGAATATATTATCCTTTTCATAACCTTTCAGATGTAGTTTTGTTTCTCCTTTGTATATTTTACCCAAACCCGCCATCCCACTTAACCTTCTTTCCTTCTTTTACTTTGTTTTTCACATATAAGTTCATTCTTTATCTTAGTAATAATAAAATTACAATAGTAAAGAATCAGATCTACTAAGACTTGAATTTGAGAAAAAACAAGAGAGCAAGGGACTGAGAGCATGAAAAGAGGAGAAAAGAGTAAGAGAGGGGGGGGGGGGGGAGGAAGAGCATGGGAGCACTAAGACTTGAATTTGAGAAAAAGAAAAACTAAGTGAATGAGGGGTGAGAGAATGGGAGCATTAAGATTGGAATTTGAGAAACAAGAGAGCATTTGAGCAAATGAGTGAGAGAGAGGGGGAGGAAGAGAGAGAATAAGGGAGAGAGATAGAAAAGGAGGGTTAGAAGGAGTAGGAGAAACAAAGTAAAAGAAGGAAAGAAGGTTAAGTGGGATGGTGGGTTTGGGTAAAATATACAAAGGAGAAACAAAACTACATCTGAAAGGTTATGAAAAGGATAATATATTCAACAAATACGTCAAAAACACAATAAACTACATCTGAAAGGTTAGGGTAAAGGGTTGGGGAATAAGAACATATGATAGAACCTACTAAATACACTAAGATTACAAGAGGTTAGGTTAAGGGGTTGGGAAATAAGAACAAATGATAACAAACATAATAAATACAACTTATGAGCAACTTGATGAACTTTAACAAATAACCCTTGATCTGCAAAAATGACCATTTGAGAAATTAGCCATTTGAAACGAGTAAATTCCCATATATATAACAAAATCCTTTGAAATGGTCAAACACCCAATCTTAAACAAATAACACTTGAAATGCAAAAATGTCCATTTGAGAAATTAACCCTTGAAATGAGTAAATGAATATGAGACAATGATTGACGAAACACAAAAGACAAGCAGGAATAATTATGTAAGTTAGGTCATGTCTGGCTGGACTAGATAAGTTAGGATATATCAGTTTGGGAATGTAAGATTAAGTTAGGTTAAGCAGGTTAATTTAAGTTAGGTAGGGTAGGTAAGTTAGGTTAGGTTAAGTTAGGTAATGTAGGTAAGTTAGGTTAAGCAGGATAAGTTAGGTTAAGTTAGGTAAGATAGGTAAGGTAAGGTAAGTTAGGTTAAGCAGGTTAGGTTATGCAGGTTAAGTTAGGTAAGTTAGGTAAGATAGGTAAGGTAAGGTAAGTTAGGATAGGTAAAGTTAGGTTATGCAGGTTAAGTTAGGTAAGATAGGTAATGTAAGGTAAGTTATGTTAGGATAGGTAAAGCTAGGTTTAGCAGGTTAAGTTAGGTAATGTAGGTAAGTTAGGTTAAGCAGGATAAGTTAGGATATGTTAGGTAAGTTAGGTAAGATAAGTAAGGTAAGTTAGGTTATGCAGGTTAAGTTAGGTTAGTTAAGTTAGGATAGGTGAAGTTAGGCTAAGCAGGTTAAGTTAGGTTATGCAGGTTAAGTTAGGTAAGTTAGGTAAGATAGGTAAGGTAAGGTAAGTTAAGTTAGGATAGGTAAAGTTAGGTTATGCAGGTTAAGTTAGGTAAGATAGGTAATGTAAGGTAAGTTATGTTAGGATAGGTAAAGTTAGGTTTAGCAGGTTAAGTTAGGTAATGTAGGTAAGTTAGGTTAAGCAGGATAAGTTAGGTTAGGTTAGGTAAGTTAGGTAAGATAGGTAAGGTAAAGGTAAGTTATGTTAGGATAGGTAAAGTTAGGATATGCAGGTTAAGTTAGGTACGATAGGTAAAGGTAAGGTAAGTCAAGTTAGGATAGGTAAAGTTAGGTTTAGGAACGTTACATTAACTAAGTAACATTGGGTGGAGAGGATAGGTTATGTAGGTTTGAACAGTGTATTTCAGAGAACAGTTTTAGGGTAAAGTGACTAAGAAATATATTTTAACAGAAGTGTAGGTTTGGTATGAAAAGGTGAACTAGTTACATTTTGGAGAGAAATTTTATGACTGAAAATGTCTTAAAGAATAACATGATGGAAGAAGGAGAGTTTCTTTGATGAACGAAGGTGTCTTAGAGAACAACTTTTTGGAGAACGAAGGTGAATTAAGAGATCACTTTGGTGACTCTGAGAATAACTTTGATTAACGAAGATGGATTGGAAAGTTTCTATAATGAGCGAAGGTGACTTAAAAATTAACTTTTATGATTTAGAGAACATCTTTGATGTCTTAGAGAACAACATTGATGTCTTAGAGAACAACTTTGATGACTCTGAGAAAAACTTTTATGTCTTAGAGAACAACTTTGATGAGCAAGATTAACTTTAGATGTCTCTGAGAATAACTTTTATAACATAGAAATTAACTTTAATGAACAAAAGTGAGTTAGAGAATACCTTTTGATGACTCCGAGAATTACTTTGATGAACAAAGATATTTTGGAAAGTTTCTCTGAAGAACGAAGATGACTCTGAGAATAACTTTTGTTAGCTCTTAGAATAACTTTGATGACTTTGAGAATGTCTTTGAGAACATGAGTAGTATTTTGTTAGCTCAGAGAATAACTTTTTGATGACATAGAGAATAACTTTTTATGTCTTAGAGAAGAACATTGATGGCTTAGAGAGAATATCTTTGATGAAAGATGATGTCTTAGATTAACTTTGACGTCTCTTGGAATAACTTTTATGACTTTGAGAACAAGTTTGATAGCTCTGAAAATGACTTTTATGCCTCTGAGATTAACTTTAATGAACGAAGATGTCTTAGAAAGTTTCTCTGATGAACGAAAGGTTACATAGAGAATAACTTTTATGTCTCTGAGAATAACTTTCATGCCTCTGAGAATAACTTTTATGTCTCTGAGAATAGCTTTTATGCCTCTGAGAATAACTTTTATGTCTCTGAGAATAGCTTTAATGCCTCTGAGAATAACTTTGATGTCTTAAAGCATGTCTTTGATGTCTCAAAGGATGTCTTTGAGGATGCGAGTAAATTTTTAAGTGTTTGAGAGTGTCTTTGATATCTCGAAGAGTGCCCTTGAAATCGTAAAGGATGTTTTTGATGTCTCAGAGGATGTCTTTGAGTGCAACTTTGATGTCTTTGAGTAAGTCCTTGATGTCTCGAAGAGTGTCTTTGATTTCTCGAAGAGTAACTTTGATGACACTGAGAGTGTCTTTGTTATCTCGAAGAGCACCTTTGACTATTTTTCTTACTTAACGACATATAATTTTAGTTAGGAACAATGATGAATATGACTATTTTAACGAAGTGAAAGGTTACTTTAGTTAAGAACAGTGTTGGAAAGAGGTAACACATGAGAGAAGTTATATTTCAGTTAAGAAATGACAGGGAAACATGATGATGTAACTATTTTTTTAGTTGACTGATGAGAATATGAAGGAACATGATAAGGAACATAGGGAATACAAAGAATGAACACTGAACATGTGAAGAACAAGGTAAGAGCATTGAGAACATGAATATTGAGTATAAAAGTTATAGAGAACATATGATATACATGAAAACATGACAAAGAACAGTGAACATACGGGGAAAATGGTAGAAAAAATTTGAACTGAGCATGCTGTGAACTTTTGTAGAACATGGAGTGAACACAGAAAACTTGGAAAAAATGTGAAGAACACAGATGAATATAGAGAAAATATGCAAATACAGTATGATTATTGAAGGTTTGGATACGTTGGGGATGAGAAGGTAAGGGAGGGAAAGGGTAAGGTGATTACTCTGATAAAGAGATAGGCTGGAGAGGGACTTGATCGGATATATTTATGTTCGATGATCTAAGTGAAGAACATGAGTTGGAAATTGGTAATTTCAGTTTGATTTTACTACGTTAGAATTAAGGTGATCTTAAATCTCAGGTGATTTAGTTGGAAAATAAAGAACTTGTACAAAACGATCTAAGCTGGGGGACAAGAGTTGAAACTTGATAACTGAACTGGCTTTTATTTACTATGTCTGAAAATGTAGTTGGGTGTTTAAATCTCAGGGGGATTTGGACTGATAGTAATGAATTTACAGGAGTAAACTTGGACAAAGGACAAGAGCTAGAGTTTTATAATTGTTTGCATCATATTTACTATGTCTGAAATAAAGAGGGTAAAAATTTCAGGGAAATTGATGGGTTATTTACAAAGATACGAGAGAGAACTACGGTGGGGACGAGAGCTGGAGCTCGTTAACTGTTTTGATCTTATTTACGGTGCCTGAAATACAGAGGGTAAAAATTTCAGGGGAATTGATAAAATTTTAACAAAGACTTGAGGGGGAAGTAGGGTGGGGGGACGAGAGCTGGAGCTCAGTAACTGACTTGATCTTATTTACTAACTTTGAAGTATGTCTGCTTTAAATTTCGGGAAAATTGGTCTGTTACTAACGATCTTGCACAAATGAACTAAGCTGGGGGACAAGAGCTAGAGTTTGATAATTGTTTGGATTTACTAAACTACGTCTGAAATACAGCGGGTAGAAATTTCAGGGAATTTGAAAGGATAATACCGAAGACCCGAGAGGGAAGTAAGGTGGGGGAGAAGAGCTGGAGCTCAGTAACTGACTTGATCTTATTTACTGTGTCTGAAATAAAGAGGGATAAAATTTCAGGGAATTTAATTAGGTATTAACGAAGACCCGAGAGGGAAGTAAGATGGGGGACAAGAGCTGGAGCTCAGTAACTGACTTGATCTTATTTACTGTGTCTGAAATACAGAGGGATCAAATTTCAGGGAATTTGATTAGGTATTAACGAAGATGTGCGAGGGAACTAAGGTGGAGGACAAGAGCTGGAGCTCGGTAACTAAATTACTGTATTGAACTACGTTTGAAATATGATTATTTTTAAATTTTAGAGGGATTGGACTGTTAGTATTCATTATACGACAGGGGACTAAGGCGGGGGATAGGAGCTGGAGCTCGATAACAAAATTATTGTATTTTAATACGTTTGAAATAGCTGTGTTTTAAATCTCGAAGAAAATGATTGGATACTAAAGAAGATGTATTAGTAAAACTAAGGTGGGAACGTGAGCTAGACCCTGACTTTGTTTATATATGTAAAACTGACTAGCTTAATGAAAAGGAACTATGAATGAACAATATGAAGGAGAGGGATGGTCCAGATATTATGGAGAAGATAGGATAAGATTAAGAGATGACCTGCATGCGGCGTCTGGCTGACGGTCTAAAGTAAACACAGGTGCGGCGAGAGATTGTGAGGTAAAGGGCAGGGAGGGGTGTGATGTACGACCAGGAGATGCTCGTACATCACACCCGCTCGTACATATGGGAGAAAAAATTTCTCCCATATGAACTCTTAACAAACTCGTAAGACATTATTTTCCTCATAAGAACGCTTAACAAACTCGTATGACATTATTTCATCATAAGAATTTCCTTAATTCCACATCAGTGACTTGAATTTTGCCCATAAGAACTCTTAACAAACTCGTATGACATTATTTTCATCATATGAACTCCTAACAAACTACTATAATCTCAGAAATTACTCACTCATAAGAATTCCTTAATTCCAATTCTGTGACTGCCGAAATTCACCAAGAAAGTCTGTGGCGCTTACCCCCTACTACTCTAAGCCACTCCGGAAGAGTGTTGTAGGCATTATATGTAACATTTGTAACATAAGATTTCACCTGAGTTGTACAGGATTACCTACACAATATGCAAATTGGGAAGGTAACTACTGGATCTGTCAAAGTGACAGACAGATGTGGGAAAACATTACCAAACTAATGAATAACATTCCTGAAGTACACAGGCTACAATTCACACAAAAACTTCCAGAAATATATGTAGAGTATATAAAGACAGCAACGAACTCTGAGCACAACCCAGGGACTGAGAATTTAGAGAGTCAAAGTAGCAATGTAGAAGGACATAGTGTCGAGGTACACAAAAATGAAGGCAATATTGTAGAGCAAACTGGTGATATGAATAAGGAGAGAAAAATTGAGACGAATGAGAACACAAATGAGAAAAACGAAATCAACAAGGAGAAAGATAAGGCCAATAACGAGAATGAATGCAGAAAAGAGAAAGTTGGAACAAAAAGCACAGAGGTAGCCAAGTCGTGCACGGGTACAAACAAGAATAATACAATCACAGATGAAAATATTTGCAGGTATTATGCAAAAGGACAGTGCAGATATGGGCCCAGAGGCACGGAATGCTCATTCATGCACCCACGGAAATGCTGAAACTAGTTAGGGAAAGGCAGATGTCGTTTTGATACAAAGTGTAGATATTTTCACCCTAAGCTATGCAAACTCTCAGTAAATGAGAGGAAATGCTACGATATTCATTGCCCTGATTTCCACGTCAGAGGTACACAGCGCTATACAAGAGAGGAAGTCCAATATAATAGCCCTGAAATTTTTTTAGAGGCAGGCAGAATCGCGGCAGGAGTATGGATGGAGAAGGGGGAAATGCCCAAGACTGGACTACGGTTCGTCATCAACCTTACCTTGAGGTGCTTCCGGGCTTAGCGTCCCCGTGGCCCGGTCGTCGACCAAGCCTCCTGGTTGCTGGACTGATCAACCAGGCTGTTGGACATGGCTGCTCGCAGCCTGACGTATGAGTCACAGCCTGGTTGATCAGGTATCCTTTCGAGGTGCTTATCCAGTTATCTCTTGAACACTGTGAGGGGTTTGCCAGTTATGCCCCTTAAGTGTAGCGGAAGTGTGTTGAACAGTCTTGGGCCTCTGACGTTGATAGAGTTCTCTCTCAGAGTACCTGTTGCACCTCTGCTTTTCAACGGGGTATTCTGCACATTCTGCCATGTCTTCTGGTCTCATGTGATGTTATTTCTGTGTGCAGGTTTGGGACCAGCCCCTCTAATATTTTCCACGTGTAAATTATTATGTGTCTCTCCCGCCTGCGCTCAAGGGAGTACAGATTTAGGCTCTTTAGTCAGTTTCAATAGTTTAGATGTTTTACTGAGTGGATTCTAGCAATAAAGGATCTCTGCACGCTCTCCAGGTCTGTAATTTCTCCAGCTTTGAGAGGGGCTGTCATTGTTCAGCAGTACTCCTCTCTAGAGAGCACAAGCGCTTTGAAAAGTATCATCATCGGTATAGCATCTCTAGTGTGAAAAGTTTTTATTATCCAACCTGTCATTTTTCTTGCAGTTGTGACGGCTACTTTATTATGTTCTTTAAAGGTAAGGTCATCCGACATGAGAACACCCAGATCCTTTCCATTGCCTTTTCGTTCTATGTTATGATTTGCCTGAGTTTTATACGTGGTTTGCGTTGTTATATTTTCATTTTTTCCATAGCGCATGAGCTGGAACTTATCTTCGTTAAACACCATATTATTTTATGTAGCCCATAGAAAGACCTGATCTACATCTGATTGGAGGTTTGCCGTGTCCTCTATGTTGCCTACTCTCATGAAGATCCTAGTGTCATCTGTAAAGGATGATACAGTGCTATAGGTTGTGTTCTTGTCTATGTCCGATATGAGGATGAGAAAAAGTACTGGAGCAAGCACAGTACCCTGGGAGACTGAGCTCTTCACAGTTGATGGGCTGGATTTTATTTTGTTGACTATTACACATTGGGTTCTGTGAGTCAGGAAATTGTAGATCCATCAGCCTATTTTCCGGTAATTCCTTTTGAACGCATTTTATGTGCAATAACACCATGGTCACATTTATCAAAAGCTTTTGCGAAATCTGTGTAAATTACATCAGCGTTTTGTTTGTCTTCCATAGCATCTAATGCCATATCATAGTGGTCCAGCAACTGCGACAGGCAAGAGCGCCCTGTTCTGAAACCATGTTGTCTGGGGTTATGGAGATGCTGTGATTCCATGTATTTTGTGATCTTATTTCTTAGCACTCTATCAAAAATTTTTATAATGTGCGATGTTAGTGCTATCAGTCTGTAATTTTTTGCCTCTGCCTTATTTCCTCCTTTATGAAGTGGTGCTATCTCTGCTGTTATTAGTATATCAGGGATAACGCCAGTATCTAGGCTTTGTCTCCACAGAATGTGGAGGGCCTGCGATAGTGGTTTTTTTACAGTTCTTGATGAATATGGAGTTCCAATAATCTGGGCCTGGTGCATAATGCATAGGCATACTGTTTATGGCTTCTTCAAAATTCAGTGGGGATAGGGTGACGTCTGATATATGATTTGATGTTGATATCATATCCATGAAAAATTCATTTGGGTTATCAATCTTTAGTGCGCTTAATGGCTCGCTGAAAACAGAGTCGTACTGCTTCCTCAGTAGCTCGCTAATTTCTTTGTTGTCATCGGTGAAAGTTCCATCTCCCTTTCGCAGGGGCCCGATACTAGATGTGGTTTTTTATCTTGATTTTGCATAGGAGAAAAAATATTTCGGATTTATCTCTATTTCACTGATAGCTTTTTGCTCTCTTTGCCTCTCCTGGTTTTGTATGATTCTTGTAGCTTGAGTTCAATTGTTTCTATTTCTCTACCTAACCTTCTTCGCCGTTCTTGAGATAGGGTGCGACTGTCAAGTTGTTCCGTGATTCGTTTTCTTCGCCTATATAGGGAACGACGTTCCCGTTCCAATCTGCATCTCTTCCTCTTTTTTCTTAGGGGTATGCGGTTTGAACATATTTCTAGTGCTACTGAGCTTATTTTTTCCAGGCACTTGTTCAGGTTTGCATTTTCTAGCTGTTCTTCCCAGTTTATTTCTGTGAAGTCCTGGTTTATTTGATCCAAGTTTATCTGTTTGTTATTGAAATTGAATTTGCTGAAATCTCCTCCACCGGGAATCTGGACTGGTTTTGAAGGTCTATTCCCCATGGTTGTCATAACTTCAATTAAGTTGTGATCTGAGTAACACGTATTTGTAATCATTATGTTCCTGATCAATTCATCATTATTAGCGAGAATGAGGTCCAGCGTGTTCTCCTTCCTAGTTGGTTCTACTATATGCTGGTGCTACTATATATCAAGCCCACACATATTACACCCCCCAACTACACAGAGACTACCACACTCCCCAGTATCACTTCCAAAACTGGACAAAACCATTGCCACAACAACACACTCTGGGTCAGGGTAGAGAGGAGGGAGAACTACCACAACCTTCCAGAAGTGACACACAATATGGACAAAAATTCATATTTGCAAACATTCAAGGTTTAAAGCCAAAGTCAAGATATAAAGTTAAGTTCATAAATGGCCTCCTATTAGAGTCAAACTCAATATTTGGGGTATTCACGGAAACTCATACAAAAGATTACATGCTGGTGAAATCTGGATTCCAAATTATAATTTATATAGATGTGATAGAAAAACTAGGTTAAATGGAGAAGTAGGTCTGTATATTAAAATGGACGTGGTATGCACAGAACTAATAAACTCAACTAATGAGGTGGTAGAGGTACTTGGAATTAAGGTAGAGAAACTAAGCCTAATTATTATTCTAATATATAAACCGCCAGATACAACGGTTGAGGAATTCACAGAGCAGATGCACAAATAGAGAACATACTTGATAACCTAGCAAACCCAACTCCAGATATTATCTTCCTTGGAGATTTCAATTTACCGAGTCTAAGATGGAGAATGGCAAACACAAATATCATCGCAAGGAATGACCCGGGAAATAACCAACCACAGGTCAGAGAACTTTTGAGATTCTGTGACAAATTCTCGCTCAATGAACAGATTACAGAACCATCTAGGAACGAAAACACACTAGACTTGTTATTCACAAACAATGATGAACTAATCAGAGACATCACAATCTCAAATATTTCATACTCAGACCATGAGCTCATTGAAGTGCGAACTAGCATAAATAACGGTAGTAGGTCTAAGAGACCCAAAAACCGAGAAGGAATATTCAATAAATTCAATTTCAACAATAAGAGGATCGACTGGGAAAAAATAAATGTAGACCTTGCAACCTTTCAATGGGAGACGGTCTTAAGCGACAAAACTCCCACACAGGGAATAGCTCAACTGACAGCTGAAGCTTACAAGGTCTACTTGAAGCACGTGCCTGTGAGGAGGAGCAGAAAGAGGACCACTCTAGAAAGAGAACGCAGATGAAGAAAAAGGAGAAGGAAAAAATAACGGAAATGCTTCGGCAGACACAACTATCACAGGCAAGGAAAATAAGCCTAAGCAGAGAGATCGAAGAAATAGAACAAACGTTAAAGCGATCATATGAGTCTGAGGAAATGGAATTGGAACAGAAAGCTATACAAGAGATAAGCAAAAATCCAAAATATTTTTTCCTATACGCAAAATCAAAATAAAAAACCTCGACCAGTATTGAACCGTTAATTACAAATGAAGGTACGCACACAGAGGACAACAAAGAGATTAGTGAAATTCTAAGAAGCCAGTATGAGGCTATGTTTAGCACACCAATAAACAACATGAAAATTGATGACCCTGACAGCTTCTTTATGAATGATATTCAAGCTGCAGATAATATAACGGATATTACCACAAACTCGGAAGACTTTGACAGAGAAATAGACAATATGCCTATGCACTCAGCTCTTGGGCCTGACTCATGGAATTCAATATTCATAAAGAAAAGTAAAGTACCAGTCGCGAGAGCACTCAGCATAATATGGAGAAAGAGCCTGGATACAAGAGAGATAATAGCAGCACTTAAATCTGCAGATATAGCTCCGTTGCACAAGGGGGGAGTAAAGCATTGGCAAAAAATTATAAGCTAGTTGCACTAACATCACACATAATAAAAGTGTTTGAAAGAGTGATTAGGAATCAAATTTCTAGTTGTATGGAAAACATTGAATTGCTCAACCCAGGAAACATGGATTTAGAGTGGGAAGATCCTGTCTGTCATAGTTACTCAACCACTATGACAAAATCACAGAAGCCCTAGAAGAAAAGCAAAATGCAGAGGTTGTATGCACAGACTTTGCAAAAGCGTTCGACAAATGCGACCACGGGGTCATAGCTCACAAAATGAGGTCAATGGGAATAACTGTAGGACGCTGGATACTCAATTTCCTGTCGAACAGAACACAAAGACTAACAGTCAATCAGATAAAATCGAGTCCAAGCGATGTTAAAAGCTCTGTACCTCAAGATACAGTCCTTGCACCGCTGCTGTTCCTTATTCTCATATCTGATATAGAAAAAAATACACGTCACAGCTTCGTGTCTTTCTTTGCAGATGACACAAAAATCAGCATGAAAATTACCTCTGCTGAAGACAATTGAAAAACTAAAAGCAGATGTCAACAAAGTTTTCGATTGGGCAGCAGAAAATAACATGATGTTTAACAGGGAAAAATTTCAGGTACTCAGGTATGGCAAAAAATGAGGATCTGAAACATATTACAGGGTACAAAACACAATCGAATCTTCCCATAGTAGAAAAGCAGCATGTCAATAATTTGGGAATAATGATGTCCGACGATCTAGTATTTAGGGGGCATAACCAAGCAAATATTGCGTCAGCCAGAAAAATGATCGGATGGATTACGAGAACTTTCAAATCCAGGGATCCCATCACAATGGTGGTACTCTTTAAGTCACTTGTGTTGTCCCGTCTCGAGTACTGCTCAGTACTCACTTCCCCATTCAGAGCAGGAGAGATTGCTGAAATAGAGGGAATACAGAGAACATATTTGGCACGCCGAGACGGCAGGGAGCCGGTAGGCCGAGTGGACAGCACACTGGGCTTGTGATTTTGTGGTCCCGGGTTCGATCCTGGGTGCCGGCAAGAAACAATGGGCAGAGTTTATTTCACCCTATGCCCCTGTTACCTAGCAGTAAAATAGGTACCTGGGTGTTAGTCAGCTGTCACAGGCTGCTTCCTGGGGGTGGAGGCCTGGTCAAGGACCAAGCTGCGGGGACACTAAAAAGCCTCAAAATCATCTCAAGATAACCATGCATAGACGGGATAAAACACCTAAATTATTGGGAGCGTCTCAAAACTCTCCAAATGTACTCTTTAGAAAGGAGACGAGAGAGATACCAAATAATATACACATGGGAAATACTGGAGAGCCAGGTCCCAAATCTACACAGTAAAATAACAACGTACTGGACTGAACGATATGGAAAAAAATGCAAGATTGAACCAGTGAAGAGCAGAGGTGCCATAGTGTTATGATCCTAGGCCGCTGAAAAACGAGTCTCCCGTTTGAGAATTATTGTACCAACCCTGACCTGACTAGAAGACCTAGGAAATATAGAGGTGATAACACAGATGTAAAATAGTTGGTTGGATTTAATAAACAATTTGAGATTATGGGCAGTGAATAAGAAAATGACTGGTTAGGAGATGTGGATAATTTGCTGGAGGCGTGAGGCTTGCTTCTGGAGGGCTTTGACCACACTTGAGTGCCAGACATCGCAGGGGAAAGCTGTGCTCCATTTGAGCTCCCGTCAGGAAGGAACCCCTAGTGATATATCTCCAAGAGAAGAGAAGTGTGCAGACATGCCAGCTGTGGAATCGAGCTGGGAACGTTGTGGTGTCAAGTCCTGGACGGCGAGGAGTGTTTAGTAAGCCGCCCAGAGACATTATCGTGGGCCATGGGAGTGCCCTGACCAGACTCCGTCAGAGGGATGAGCGCCCTCGACTACACAATCTGTGGTAAGCACGATTTAAGCCAGTCTACAGTGATTACTTGTAGTTGGTCTTGTGCCCAGCGAGAGTAGCAATGTTTATTGATAATTTAGACATGTTTTGATAAGGCAGAAGGCCTAAAATAAGAAAGTGGAGAGGGAGGAACGTCCTGGAGGACGGAGCGACGTCCGTCTCCTCTGAGCGCTGGCAGGTGACTGAGGGAGCCCAGCTCCTGACGGAGGATCCTCCCAGAGTGAGTGAGCACTGCTGGGCAAGGCGGAGCATGGACCAGCCCAAAACGGGGAAGTCCACTCTCACAGTATGTAAAGAGCAGATAGATGCTGGAGGCAAACATATTGTGTGGTTATTTTTGTTTATGTGTTTAAGGGAAAACATTTTTATTGGAGTGTCAATGGGTTGCAGGTTTGTCTTTGAGGAAGAAGTTACTGAGAACTTCGAAGCCAGCACAGAGGGAGTAGTTGATGAGATTCCACGGTAGTGGAGGAGAGGACCTCGAGCTGTGAGGAGAAGCAGTGAAGAGAAGTGTCACATGCTCAAGGAAGACTTCATGGAATAGCAGCCTGGAGGAGCTGCAGAGGATCCTGGTAGTTAAACCCGGAAGAACCTGAAGAGATCAGGGTAGTGAACTTCCAGATGTGGAAGGGAAGTTCTGGTTGATTACTTGTAGGGAGTTGATAGAGTGTTTGGTTGTCATTAGCGTGCAAGACGCAGTGAAAGGTGAGTGATTGTTTGCCATTCTTGTGCCGAGGAGTGTTTATACTGAAGTTTAGAGTTACAGTCGTAGGCTGGATTACCTACAGATGTATGTGTTCTAGGACTGATAGGGTGATCGATTGATCATTGTTGTGTATCAAGGAACATTTATACTGATATATATATATATATTATTGCATTCATATGCTGATTTTCAATCTACATGTTTATAGGTATATAAATTCTCTTGCTGACATTGCAACATCGTATTATAAGACTTGATCTACTTGAGGTGGTTGGTAGTATTAGGTGGTGAATCAGATGATAGGATACCACTTGATAAGCAGATGATAGAATTCTGATGGTGTTGGAGTGCAACCTGACTGAAATAGTATAGAGTGTAGGATTCATTATTATTATATGTGTGTATTGTCACGTGGGGGGTGGGCCGGGGCTCTGCTAGCACTCAGCGGCTAGAGGCTCAAAAGGCCGAATACTCAGCCCCTCCGACTCCTGGGATTCACCGGAGTCTCATTGGTCACACAGGAGAGGACCAACAATGCCCACCTCCGCAGGTCTTTGCTTCCACCACAAAAAGGGGGGTGCCACTGATTCACCCTGGAAGCCCTTCAGTCAAACACGGGGAAACTGCTGTCAACAGTTCCGGCCTAGACCCGTGGAGGAGTGAAGGAAGACTCAGGCTTACCTCATAACCATAACCTCCCTGAGTCTTGCCTGCCAGACAAAAAGGTTGCAAGAACTCTTTTCCCGCCTGTTCTCTATCTTCTTCTTAACAAGGTCGCCAGCTGGGTTATTATATCTGCACCCCAGCAATGCAGTTCAGTGGGTGTATTATATATTGTTTGTAGCCAGAAGATTGCTACTCCCATAGATCTGCTACTAGACTGTCGGCCCAGGGTACTCTCTCAGGAAGGTCTGTGTGGCTTTAACTCTCTCTAGCCACTACGTTAATAGTTGCCACCATTCAGGCACTGATACTGATCGGATGGCTAGGGTACACTTTTATGTAAGTCTGTGCTGTCTTTACCACTCTCCAGGCAATAAGAACTTCTATAGAGAACGTAGTGTTCCCTAGGTGGTACTATGATAACCTTCGGGTATGCTCATAGAGAATTATTATAAATGGAGGCACACTTAAACACAATGATAAAAGAGTGAATTTACTGATGCAAATTACATGATCACACATACAATCACAAGTAATACATGAAAATGAAAATAAGGATAATAAGTCTGAAGATCGTCAGCCTCTTCTTCCACGACCTCCAACACTCCTTCAACTGGGCAGAAAGACAGGAGTCCCACACTCTCTCACAGGAGGGCCTCTTCACCACGTCGGCGCCTCTTCTTCACTGTCCTGCCATCCATACACACTGTCCCCTCTGACAGTCCTGGACACAAGCTGCCTTGCAGCCTATTCTACTACTAAAGTATTAATGTCCTATTGCCACGTACATAAGTAAATATTGTGGCCTAACTAGCCTACTCACACAAGGGGTAATGGGAGGGAAAATGATCTACCTTACATTCCTAGCTCACGACGCCTGTCCCTCGATGGAGTGAGGTTCCCACGCTTCCTGAGTCGATCCTCGATAATCCAAGAACGTTCCACAGGTCCTCAGGTGTCGTGGAGCCTTCGCGTCGTCGCCGTTCCGATCCCTGAGATTCAGCTACCCCAATCCTGGTTCATCGATGGGCGCTGAGCTAACCACTATTTTCCCACACTCGCCCCTTCCACAAGGCGTTGGTCCTTGTCCTAGGCACGGTGTCGTCCTTACAAAACTCTCAGTGGATGTGGCCCGGTCACAGCTAGGCTTGC
Organism: Procambarus clarkii; assembly: GCF_040958095.1. Lineage (NCBI taxonomy): Eukaryota > Metazoa > Arthropoda > Malacostraca > Decapoda > Cambaridae > Procambarus > Procambarus clarkii. The sequence continues at coordinate 39,086,229 of NC_091178.1, read as the reverse complement.
CTGCCACACCTTTTCAGACCCACAACGTCCAGCGTCGCCGCCCAGCGTCGTCGCCGACTATTTTCCAAGTTTGGCCCTCTTTCGCTCAATAAACTTGGTTCCTTTTTGCTTCCCAGAAGCGCGGGGTCTCCAATATATCCGATGGGCTGCGATAGCCTGCACTAATCCACTGAGAAAGGCTTGTAGAGCCTCTAATCCTTGAGAGCTGACCGAGGTGCGTCCTGTCGCTTCCAAGGTCAGGTCAACTCTGACGATGGCGCCGCCTGGGGCACTCGGTGACGTCATGGCGGGCCCGGATTGGTCGCCCGCGACCTAAGTCGGCCAATCCGCGATCGGCTAGTGTCCTTTCCAAAAGGTCATATCTGCATTAGAGGATACTCTTTCATTTTATAACAGGGCGCCAATTTCCCTTTATTTAACTTATAATGTAACTTCCTTCCCTTAACTGGCAGCCGGTCTGGTCGCCACATATATCAATAGACTCCCTGAACCTCAGAGAATCAGTAGGGAGAGCTGATATGACTCTTTAAGCCGGCAAACGAAAGAAATAGGAGAGGGCACCGTAACATACCCCTCCCCTTAAAATAAGAGTCATATCGGAAGAGCAGCACTCAAGAGGGCAACCTATACTCTTGCTCCTTCCGTTCCTGAAGTGTCACTCCTCCAGTTGGTGACGTGGCTCGTACCACCTTGCCAGTCACTTGCCTCATTATATCTCCACCTCACATAGGAATGGGTGTGATGGGTGTTCCCTGAACACCTACTAGAAATCCTCTCTCCGTGGCCACGAGTGTACTCCCACGGCTCGTTACCACTGTAAGATTCAGTGCATGCAGCGCCTCCACCGCGTCGTGCACTCCGAGATAGTCTTGCACTTCCACTGCGTCCTACAGGTACTCAATGTTTCCTCCCATGAGCTCCTCTTCGCCAATCTTCTCTCGTCTCGGTTCCTCTTCTCCCAGAGGTGCGTTGTCTCCTCACAGTGGCACTTGTCACCTGTACTCCATCCAGCAGCCTCCCCTCTTCCACACTAGGCTTTTGCGATGGCCCAATGCCCCTCTGGTTAGGCTGGCGCCTACCCTGGGTGTACCTATTCCCTGCTTTCTTCGTATTGCCTAACCTATACCATTCGCTCCTTCGTTCCCGACGAACATCTTCACTCCTCCATGAGATTCTCTTCCCTGCAGACGTCTTCTTCGGTTCGTGGTTGGGCTCATCCACCTCCCTGTGGCTCACCTCACCACGGTGGTTCATCTTGCACCTACCACTATTCAACTGGCCGTCATAGGGTGCACTGTGTCGTGGCTCCTCCACTCTGCCCCCCACTGCCGTTCGCTCATCCACTGAGCTTACTTTATTCACGTTTCTGTGTGGAGGGAGTGCGGTCTGCAGCCTCTTCACCGCCCCAGGCGTTTGTACAGCTGCTCCTCGCCACTCCTCCACACGCATCATCAGGCTTAGTCGGAGGTCCCCGTCGGGGTTTTCCACAACCTCCGACGACATCTCTGCACTCTCGCCCTCGTTGTCGTCGTCTCTGGCGACGTTTCCCCTGGCGAAGTCGGCTTCCTCACTACCATCTGGAACGGCCGATACCTCACCTGGCAGGGTTGTACCGCTGCTTGCAACATAGGCACTCCTAGCCCAATCGGGTTGTATCCTACCTCCTCCGAGGTCATTACCCAGCACCATCTGTACATGCTCTAGGGGTAACTTAGGGGCTACAGCTACTATAGCTTTCTCGACTCCACAGTCGGCAATCAGCTGTACTTCGTGAAGTGGCAACCTGTATTCCTCCCCCACACTGCGTATCCTCACCAGTCCCACAGGTGAATCATTAAACTCCTTGGGGAGAATACTCCTGGTCACCATACTTATGTCAGCACCCGTATCTCGAAGCACGGCAACCTCCACTGGGTCTGACTTTCCAAACTTCACGTTGGCCCCGAAAACGAAGGGATGTTCACCCAACTTCATTTCCCAACCATTCACGTTGGGTCCACTATAATATGGGGTGTGAACAAACACTCTCTCCTCTTCCAACATTAGTCCTATATTCCTTTGGTGCTCCTCACACTCGCGGGCATAATGTCCTCTCACACCATAGTTGAAGCATCGGCCACCTCCCCTGGGCGGCCACTCGCCAGTCCCTCTGGCGGTACCACTTGCAGACGTCCCCTGGGTCCTCCTTGGACTCCCTGTCGTCGTATCCGGGACTGCAGCACTTGCTCCCGAGCTAGGTCCACTGCTCACAGCTTGGGGCTTCCTCCCCGCGTCCCTTGAGCTCTTGAACCGGGTTACTTCATCGGGCACGCTACTCTTGGGAGAGTCCCCACCCGTCCTCGCTCCTCCTGAACTCCTAAGGTTCCCTCCCGACCTGGGATAAGGCGAGTGTCTGGGCAGCCCCTCCCTCCTGAGATGTAGTCCCTCCTCCAGCATGTCGGCTCGGTCCACTGCAGCCTTCAGGTCCTTAATACCTGCTTCTCTCACCCTTACTCGCAACTCAGGATGGAGCACTGACATAAACTTCTCCATCACTATCAATCGTTTGATATCATCCGCCGACTCCGCTTCCTCCGCCTTCAACCATCGTAGGAATTTCCGTTCCATATCCCTGGCGGTCTCGGCGTAAGACTTCCCCGACGCTCTTGTACACTCTCTGAACTGCTTCCGGTACATCTCCGGAGTCAGCCGGAATGAGTGGAGCACCGCATTCTTAATCGCGTCGTAACTAGTACACTCCTCTAGGTCCAGCATGTTATAGGCTTCACGGGCCTCACCAGTCAACCTGCCCTGGACTAGAGCAGCCCAATCATCTTCCGGCCACTCCTTCAGAGTTGCTATCCGTTCAAAGTGTTCGAAGAACGCCTCAGCTTCTTGTGGTTCGAACGTAGGTAAGTCACGTTCCCTTACCTTGAGGTCATCTCGCCGTGCAGGTAGTGAGGGTAGACCACGCTCAACGTGACGCAATTCGACTTCTTTCTTTGCCTTTATCTCCTCCAGTCGCAGTTGTCTCTCTCCTTCTTCCCGCTGCAGCCGAGCTTCTCGCTCACGCTCCTCTCGCTGCAGCCGTGCTTCTCACTCACGCTCCTCTTGCTGCAGCCGTGCCTCTCGCTCACGCTCCTCTCGCTGCAGCTCAGCTGCACGTTCCTCTCGCTGCATTTGCGCTTCTCTCTCCTCTCGTCGCAGCTGGGCTTCCAGTTGCATCTTCATTATTTCCAGTTGCAGGCTCCTCTTACTACAGCTGGACCTTCCACTGCTCCCATGTTCACTGTGGATTCTCTCCACACTGGTAGGCGCTTGGGGTGGCTCTAGTCGGGACGGTTCACCTTGCGACGGCTCTTCTCGGGACGGCTCCTCTTGAGATGGCCCCTCTCCCGTCGCCTCCTCTCGAGCTGTGAGCTGTGCCATGATCTCTATCCTTCGCTCCGCCACCTTAGTCGTCCTCAACCTGATCCCACAGTGGTTTGCCACTTGTTGGAGCTGGGCCTTGGTACACTCTTCCAAAATTCTCTCGTCCCTTGTGTCAATAAATTTCTTTACTTTGTCCTCCTCCATCTCTATATCATCGAGCATACACGACAGCACAGACAAGTTAGTAGGCACTAATTTCACCGTTTCAGTCCCTTAGCTGGTTGTTGTAATCCACAAGTTAGTAGGAATTATTAGCTAGAGGATCATTACTACAACACTTAACGAATGATGATTGGAAGTACATGTAAGTAGACAGACTATGGATCACATATCTAAGAAAGGTCAATGGATTAAGACCGAAGCTGTTTAGCCAAATTAATAATTCCGGGAAAGAGGAATTATTCTTCGTCAGGCTTCTAGGAACAAGGTTACAGCTCTAGGGATAAGGTTAATCGGATTATACCTTCCTCAAGAGGCGTGGTGAAATGATTGAGGCCATGGTTGGCTGGAGTCAGTCTGATTGTGGGAGTGGAACTGGGATGTCCTCCGCATCTCCGTTTGTGGCAGCAGCGAAGTGTAGCAGACAGCTATGCGAGAGCCTGTTGTGATCTTAGTGACCAAGTTAAGTCTGCAGTATGTGAGTATTGAATGTAAGACTAACCAGGTGTGGAGCGTTGTAGTAATCATTCCGTATTAGGGACTTAGGCGGAAGTTACGAGTGTGTGTGGTGATCGCGGAGGTCAAGTGGTCTATGGGTATTGGAAGTGTATTGACCTAATAGAGTATGTTAATATATTATTATTTGTCAGAGTCTATTCTTTGTAATTAAATGACAAAACACGACGGCCTTTAAATACCTTCGATATGTCCCTTCATAGTGTTCCTGGTTTGGTTGGTGAGGGAATGTTAGGGAATTGGTAGGCGACATATTTGGTGGCAGCGCAAACAGGTTTTGGAACACTGTGCGAGATGAAGAAAGTGTGGTTCTGGTTTAGTTGGTGAGGGAATGTTCGGGAAATGGTAGACGTCGGGTTGTGGTGAGAATGGGGGTTACTAGACGGAGGAAAGAAGGGTCAGGTGAGACCAGGGCAGAGGAGTTAGTTAATTAAAGGGACTAGGCCATTGTGGGGCACATGTGGGGTTTATTTCTTTCTTTCCAGATTCCCGCAACGAGAGACGGCTAAGAGGCAAGTCTGGACCACTGAAGCATCGGGATCCAAAACAAGTGCAGTGTTCGTAGTGCGGATTATACAGTGTTCGTAGTGTGGATTATACAGTGTTCGCAGTGCGGATTATACAGCGTGGCGAGGTAAACTAGCGCGGGTGAATGTGGGCCAGCGTAGGCCATGTGCGGCCATGTGTGGGCCAAGCGATGGGTGGGCCAAGCGAGCCGCACCTTGGAGCTTGTTTTATATCGTTGGTAAGTCGGAAATAGTGAGAAACCGTTGCTAAGGTGAAATTAATCGTGTAAACTACGTAATTTAAAGTTAATTAAATTTCATGTAACGTGTAAATCGAATATTTTAAGGATAATGAAATATTACCTAAAGTACTGTGCGAGTTCCGGCGTTGTCAGGTGTAGATACAGAAAATAGGCGCAGTGAATTATGGACGCCTTGGCATAGCGAGCGACGCGTAATTTGACGTCTGGGGTTCGCCGTCTACTGTACCCTGGAGAGGGCCATGGAGATTTTTTTGTGGGTGCAGGTAGCATTATGGAGAGTGTTACCGTGGGACACGGGGAGCGTGTCCCGTTGGTGGGGGTGTGTGGCGCCGGGTGTAGTGCATGGTTGTGTATTGGCATTTGTACGCCGGGGTGTGTAGTGTAATGCATGTGGTGTGTAGTGTAATGCATGTGTAGTGGCTTATTAGACGCCAGCGTAATGCATAGTATTTACTGTAGTGAAATGTTTATGTTTTCACTGTGGATATCATGGATGTAGTATAGTGCATGACATTGTTGGCATTGTAACGCCAAGGTGTAGCATGTGTAGCATAACTGGTTGTTGTAACACCGGGTGTATTGTAGACATTAGCGTTGAAGTATGTTAACGCAGGTGGTAGTGTGTGGCGGGTGGCCACTACACAAGAAATTATGCCTGACGAGTGTTGGTCAGGTAATTAACGGATTACCAGAGAAAAGGGAGTGTGTGTTGCGTTTGGTGATGTCTCGTGGTGTTTTGATGCGCTCTGGCGCAAGGCATATGCCTGTGGTGGTAATGGTGTTGGGGACGCCGTGTGTGTTGTGTTGAGGGCGTTGGGGACGCTGTGTTGTGTTGAGGGCGTTGGGGACGCCGTGTGTTGTGTTGAGGGCGTTGGGGACGCCGAGTGTTGTGTTGAGGGCGTGGGGACGCCGTGTGTTGTGTTGAGGGCGTTGGGGACGCCGTGTGTTGTGTTGAGGGCGTTGGGGGGCCACACTGAAGCTTGATCCACGCTTCCTGGCGAAGTTCCCAGTTCTTGGCTACCGGGGTTCAAATCCTGGCAAGGTCGCCAGTTCTCTGTCACGTGGGGGTGGGCCGGGGCTCTGCTAGCACTCAGCTGCTAGAGGCTCAAAAGGCCGAATACTCAGCCCCTCCGACTCCCGGGATTCACCGGAGTCTCCTTGGTCACACAGGAGAGGACCAACAATGCCCACCTCCGCAGGTCTTTGCTTCCACCACAAAAAGGGGGGTGCCACTGATTCACCCTGGAAGCCCTTCAGTCAAACACGGGGAAACTGCTGTCAACAGTTCCGGCTTAGACCTGTGGAGAAGTGAAGGAAGACTCAGGCTTACCTCATAACCATAACCTCCCTGAGTCTTGCCTGCCAGACAAAAAGGTTGCAGGAACTCTTTTCCCGCCTGTTCTCTATCTTCTTCTTAACAAGGTCGCCAGCTGGGTTATTATATCTGCACCCCAGCAATGCAGTTCAGTGGGTGTATTATATATTGTTTGTAGCCAGAAGATTGCTACTCCCATAGATCTGCTACTAGACTGTCGGCCCAGGGTACTCTCCCAGGAAGGTCTGTGTGGCTTTAACTCTCTCTAGCCACTACGGTAATAGTTGCCACCATTCAGGCACTGATACTGATCGGATGGCTAGGGTACACTTTTATGTAAGTCTGTGCTGTCTTTACCACTCTCCAGGCAATAAGAACTTCTATAGAGAACGTAGTGTTCCCTAGGTGGTACAATGATAACCTTCGTGTATGCTCATAGAGAATTATTATAAATGGAGGCACACTTAAACACAATGATAAAAGTGTGAATTTACTGATGCAAATTACATGATCACACATACAATCACAAGTAATACATGAAAATGAAAATAAGGATAATAAGTCTGAAGATCGTCTGCCTCTTCTTCCACGACCTCCAACACTCCTTCAACTGGGCAGAAAGACAGGAGTCCCACACTCTCTCACAGGAGGGCCTCTTCACCACGTCGGCGCCTCTTCTTCACTGTCCTACCATCCATACACACTGTCCCCTCTGACAGTCCTGGACACAAGCTGCCTTGCAGCCTATTCTACTACTAAAGTATTAATGTCCTATTGCCACATACATAAGTAAATATTGTGGCCTTACTAGCCTACTCACACAAGGGGTAATGGGAGGGAAAATGATCTACCTTACATTCCTAGCTCACGACGCCTGTCCCTCGATGGTGTGAGGTTCCCACGCTTCCTGAGTCGATCCTCGACGATCCAAGAACGTTCCACAGGTCCTCAGGTGTCGTGGAGCCTTCGCGTCGTCGCCGTTCCAATCCCTGAGATTCAGCTACCCCAATCCTGGTTCATCGATGGGCGCTGAGCTAACCACTATTTTCCCACACTCGCCCCTTCCACAAGGCGTTGGTCCTTGTCCTAGGCATGGTATCGTCCTTACAAAACCCTCAGTGGATGTGGCCCGGTCACAGCTAGGCTTGCCCGCCACTCCTTTTCAGACCCACAACGTCCAGCGTCGCCGCCCAGCGTCGTCGCCGACTATTTTCCAAGTTTGGCCCTCTTTCGCTCAATAAACTTGGTTCCTCTTTGCTTCCCAGAAGCGCGGGGTCTCCAATATATCCGATGGGCTGCGATAGCCTGCACTAATCCACTGAGAAAGGCTTGTAGAGCCTGTAATCCTTGAGAGCTGACCGAGGTGCGTCCTGTCGCTTCCAAGGTCAGGTCAACTGTGACGTTGGCGCCGCCCGGGGCACTCGGTGACGTCATGGCGGGCCCTGATTGGTCGCCCGCGACCTAAGTCGGCCAATCCGCGATCGGCTAGTGTCCCTTCCAAAAGGTCATATCTGCATTAGGGGATACTCTTTCATTTTATAACAGGGCGCCAATTTCCCTTTATTTACAACTTAGAATGTAACTTCCTTCCCTTAACTGGCAGCCGGTCTGGTCGCCACATATATCAATAGACTCCCTGAACCTCAGAGAATCAGTAGGGAGAGCTGATATGACTCTTTAAGCCGGCAAACAAAAGAAATAGGAGAGGGCACCGTAACAGTATGTATTGTGTATGTGTTTTGCCCAGTAAATGTATTCAAATTTGCTGTTGTTTGCCCTTGTCCTAGTGAGGCTTCCCAGGAAGTAGTAAAGAAGGAGAGAGAGAGAGAGAGAAAGAACCAAGAACTACTGCTGTGGACAGGGTAGGACGGAAAACTAATAAGTCAAAGGGGATTGAGGAGATCATATCACCTAAGGAGAGAGTAGGGAGTCACAGGGGCTCGAGTGGGTGTGTGCACGTGACAATGAGGCTAAGTATTGGAGCCGCATCCCCTATAAGTGTGACGTTGAGCCCCTCTCCAAGAGCCAGAAGCGCCCAGGGTGATCTCCTAGTGAAGTATAAACACTCTACCGAGTTGTGGGTTGGGTTGTCCAGAAAGAAGGATCAACGACGACAACACCACCAACCCACAATATAATAATAGGCACAATCAGAGAGCACTGTATAAACATCAGAGGTCCGCAGTTGTTCAACGTCCTCCCAGCGACTATAAGAAATATTGCCGGAACAACCGTGGACATCTTCAAGAGAAAACTGGACTGTTTTCTAAGAGAAGTTCCGGATCAGCCGGGCTGTGGTGGGTATGTGGCCCTGCAGGCAGCTCCAAGCAACAGCCTGGTGGACCAAACTCTCACAAGTCTAGCCTGGCCTCGGGCCGGGCTTGGGGAGTAGAACTCTCAGAACCCCATCAAGCAGGTGCTCATTTATACTTTGTAGGAACTCTTCCCAATGTTTATTACGTATAACGTTGCTCATGTCTCTCTCCTCTCTATTTGCGACAAGGAATGCATGCAAGTCACCTTGTGCTTTGGTTCTTTTGTACGTATCTCCAAGTTGCTTTACTCGTTCATGTTCTTTAACAAATACGGGGTCAAGGACCCACTTGGGTGGTAGTAGGCGTTGTCCACTTCTGTTAGGCTTACGGCCTGTTCCCCAACACACCCATGTGTCGTAGTAGGTAGTAATTGTATCAACTAGATCTCTGGAGAAGGCTTGTACATTCGTTATTGTGTAATGTTGATACCATTTTGAAATACAATTAATAAAGTGATCATGCAAGCCATATGGAATATTCATTTTCCGTCTCTGATGTCTATTAGGTACATCACACTCTACCTCATAGGAAGCAGAAACTGCATAGTGATCACTAACCAAGTGACTTACCAACGAACATTTTATCCTATCTTGCACAAGGTTTCTACCCATTACATAATCAAGTCTGCCTCCCAATAAATGAGTTTGGGTATCCGTAGTATACTCAGTTAATCTGTTGTCTTAAACATATTATGTAAATTTGCATCCATTATTGTTGTTAGTAATGTCTCCCAGCGTTATATTTCTAGCATTAAAGTCTCCCATGTATATTGTCCCCTGATTGTCTAGATCTGAGAGAAATGTTACATTGAGTTTCTGGCTTCTGGCATATACGTTGAGGAATGAGAAGTGACCTGCTGCAGTTTGTACATGAAAGTGATGGTACTGTGTTTGTACATTGTGTGACGTGCTCACAAAAGTGAGTGGTCAGGAGTGTAAGGTAAGGTGCTCCAACAGATAAGGGAGAATCTAAGCAACAGGAAATAGCGTGTAACTGTATGTGGGGTGGGGGGGGGGTGAGACATCAGGCGAGACGGCGAGATGTCACCAGTGGTGTTCTACAGGGCTCTGTACTTGTACCCCATCCTGTTTCTAATACATGTAAACGACCTTCCAGAGGGTATAGACTCATTCGCCTCAATATTTGCTGATGATGCAAAAATTATGAGAAGAATCAAGAAAGAAGATGATAAATAGAGGCTACAGGATGACTTGGACAAACTGGTGGAAGGGTCTCGAAAGTGGCTACTAAAATTAAACCCAGGAAATTGTAAGGTAATGTAATTAGGTAAAGGAAGCAGAAGGCCAAACACAATGTACCATCTGGTAGGTGATATCCTACAAGAGTCAAATAGAGAGAAAGATCTGGATGTTAATATCACACCGAATCTGTACCCAGAGGCCCACATCAAGAGGATATCATCAGCGGCATATGCTAGCCTGTCCAACATAAGAACTTCCTTTAGAAACTTGTGTAAGGAATCGTTCAGGACCCTGTATGCCACGTATGAAAGACCAATCCTGGAGTATGCAGCTCCAGCCTTGAGTCCATACCCAGGTAAACACAAGACAAAGTTAGAGAAGATTCAGAGGTATGCCACCAGTCTGGTCCTGGAACTAAGAGGTATGAGTAACGAGGAAAAGCTAGGGAAGCTGAACCTCACATTCCTGAAAAACAGAAAAGTGAGGGGGTGACATGATAAACAACTCCAAAATTCTCAGGGGGATTAACAAGGTCGTTAAAGACAAAATCTTTAGCACGGGTGGGACACGAACAAGGGGACACAGGTAGAAACCTAGTATCCAGATGAGCCACAGAGACATTAGAAAGATTTTTTACAGTGTCAGAGTAGTTAATAAATGGAATGCATTAGGCAGTGATGTGGTGGAGGCTGACTCCATACACAGTTTCAAGTGTATGGAGTATATGATAGAGCCCAGTAGGCTCAGGAACCTGTATCACCAGTTCATTGACAGTTTCGAGGCGGGACCAAAGAGACAGAGCTCAATCCCTGCAAGCACAACTAGGTAAGTACAACTAGGTAAGTAAACCTGGGCGCCGGTGGGTGAGTGGAGGGGCGCTGGTAGCTAGCGCCCCTGGGGCCTCGTTGATGCTAGTCTGGGATTGGTGGACGTGAGTACAGAAAGGACGCGCTTGGCGTGGTTCTACTTTGGGCGGGAAGATTAGTCTTGTCTGTGTCCTTGCCTGGAGTGGCCGTAATTTCCGTTGCACGGCCAAGCTTCGGAATTATTACCTGCAAAGACACAAAAGTCACTTTCTATCGTCATGCCATCGTCTCGGTCCGCTGAAGTAAGAATCCGAAGAGTGAGACCGGTCTGGAGAAAAAGAGTAAGTACCTAATTCTGTTTTGGTGTATTAGACTCAGAAACTGGATTCGAAGCCAGTGTTCCGTCGTGACATTGTCCATTACCACCTGTGAGGTGACTGGAGTTGTAGACTCGTGAGTTACACCTGGATTAACGTCAATCAAACTGAGGAGAGGGCACAACTCTGAACGAAGACAAGTGTACGAGTACACATCATGATCACTACCTAAAATATTCTCAGTGGAATTGACAGGGTAGATAAGAATAAACTGCTTAACATGGGTGGTACGCAAACAAGGGGACACAGGTGGAAACTGAGTACCCAAATGAGCCACAAGGACGTTAGAAAGAACTTTTTCAGTGTCAGAGTAGTTAACATGTAGAATGTATTAGGCAGTGATGTGGTGGAGGTTGAGTCCATACACAGTTTCATATGAAAATATGATAGAGCCAAGCAAGCTCAGGGACCTATACATCAGTTGATTGACGGTTGAGAGGCGGGACCAAAGAGCCAGAGCTCAACCCCCGCAAGCACCACTAGGTGAGTACGGGATACACATTTAGTTGTGTGGAGTTGTACGAATAATTACTGTATCTCCAAGGGTGGAGGAAAGTGTGTTTATTATTTCATGCTCTATGTCCAAATAGGCTATGTATGTGATATCTTCTCAGAGTAACCAGTTCCAGCAGTGAAGTATGTAACGGGAAATTTCCCAGTAGTGGTTATTTGATACAATATATCTTCGCCAGTGTATTTTATACATTTGTGTGTTGTGTGTTTGGGCAGTGATTTCAGTATTGTTATTTCACTGTGGGGGTGTGTTATTCATTTGCAGTGGTCTGCAAAGGTGTACCGCATTGTGTTAGCTGTATGACAAAGTCCTGGATGTAGGACGTAGTGGTCTTGTGAAAGATTCAGTGAGAATATAAGAGGTCATTTACGTCATCCGGGAGAGCACATTGCTTAACCCTTAAATCGCATGATACATGCATATATGATGGGAGTAACTTTACCGAAACCGCTCAATACATACATATACAAATGAGGATCTAGCGCACGCTTTTAAATGCCCCACGAAGGATAGGGGCAGCTATAGTCCAGCAACGGCCAATAGTAAACAGATGCCACCTAGAAAAAAAACGTGGGTAACATATTTGGGTGTGAGAACTTCAGTTCTGAGTGAGCCACCAAGGCTAGCACACACAGCATGAGCTCACAGCACTGTTGTTCAGCTTTTAACCACAGCATTGCCTAAAAATGTCAAAAATATATATGTACATGCTATTATTTAGCGATGATAGTATTACAGAAGACCCCTGACTGTGATAAAAATGGCCTAGATTCTGATAATAGCAGGATTGTGGTGATAATTAGCGCTGTGGTGGGAGGAGTAATCTTGGAGGAAAGGGACGTAAAGTTGTCTGCTGCCTCTGACTTTTGCTGTCTGGACTCGCTATACCAGCTTAGTGGTTCCCTATGGTGAACACAATTGTAGATACGTATATATAACGTGCGAAAATAGTGTAATAACAGCAAAAGGAGTTCGTTGGGAGCAGCCATTTTGGCGAGGGAGTTGGCGTCGTCTGCAAGACTTGTCATGCAGTGTTTGGTGGCGACTATCACCATACATCGGGGGCATATGCAAGGCTGGCTAACGTCAGAGCTGCCATCAGAAACCTGTGTATGGAATCATTCAGAACCTTGTACACCACATATGTAAGACCAATCCTGGAGTATGCAGCCCCTACATGGACCCCGTACCTTGTCAAGAATAAGAAGCTGGAAAAAGTTCAGAGTTATGCAACTAGGCTAGTCCCAGAACTAAGAGGCATGAGTTACGAGGAAAGGCTGCAAGAAATGAACCTCACGACACTGGAGGACAGGAGAGTAAGGGTCGACATGATCACTACCTACAAAATTCTCAGAGGTATGGATAAAATATATAAGGATAAACTGTTTAACACGAGGGGTACACGAACAAGGGGACACAGGTGGAAACTGAGTACCCAAATGAGCCACAGAGACATTAGAAAGAACTTTTTCAGTGTCAGTGTAGTTAACAAATGGAATGCATTAGGCAGTGATGTGGTGGAGGCTGACTCCATACACAGTTTCAAATGTAGATATGATAGAACCCAATAGGCTCAGGAATCTGTACATCAGTTGAATGATAGATGAGAGGAGGGACCAAAGAGATAGAACTCAATCCTCACAAGCACAACTAGGTGAGTACTATGCTGTTTGGGCACAATATCAGTATAGTTGTACACGTATGGTGAATAAAACATTTAGATATTTATATATAATGTGTGCATATAATGTAATCTATATAAATAAAAATGGAAATGTTCGTTTGTTCAAAATCGCTAATCTCCGAAAGTTCTTCACCCATTGCTTTGAAACTCTCACACAAGGTTCTATTCGAATATGCGCGTGTTTTTATATACTTACTATATAGATGCCACACCTGTGACAGATAAAAATGTGTATTTTTTAAAAAACAGCGCCATCGTAATGTAATACGATGGCGTAATAGCATCTGCACATAATAGCAAAACATACATGTAATAATAAATGTTATGATCTCAGCCTGCAGGAGAAACGAGTCTCCCCCTTGAGAGTTATTCAGTAAGCCTGACCTAACCAGAAGGTCTAGGATATATAGAGGCGATAACACAGATATAAAATAGCTGGTTGGATATGATGAACAATTTAAGATTATGGGCAGTGAAGAAGAAAACAGATAAATGACTGGCTAGGAGATGTGGACATTTTGCTGGAGGCGTGAGGCTCGTTTCTGGAGGGTTTTGACCTCACTTGAGGCCAGACATCGCAGGGGGAAAGCAGCGCTCCGTTTGAACTCCCATCAGAAAGGAGCCCCTAGTGATATATCTCCAAGAGAAGAGAAGTGCGTAGACGTGCCAGCTGTAGGATCGAGCTGGGAACGTTGTGGTCTCAAGTCCTGGTCGACGAGGAGAGTATTAAGCCGCCCAGAGACATTATTGTGGGCCGTGGAAGCTCCCTGACCAAGCTCTGTCAGAGGGAGGAGCGCCCTCGACGAGACAATCTGTGGTAAGCACGATATACACCAGTTCATAGTGATTGCTTGTAGTCGGTCGTGTGCTCAGCGACAGTAGCAATGTTTATTGATAAGTTAGACATGTTTTAATAAGGCAGAAGGCCTGAAATAGGAGAGTGGAGAGGGAGGAACACGGAGCGACACCCGTCTCCTCTGAGCGCTGGCAGGCAACTGAGGGAGCCCGGCTCCTGATGGCGGAGGACCCTCCCAGTGTGACTCACACCCGCCAGACGAGGTGGAGCATGGACCCGCCCAACGGGGGAGTCCACTCTCACTGTATGTAGAGGACAGATAGAGGTTTGAGGCAAACATATTGTGTGATTATTTTTGTTTATGTGTTAAAGGGGAAACATTTTTATTGGAGTGTCGATGGGTTGCAGGTTTGTCTTTGGGGAAGAAGTTGCTGAGAACTTCGAAGCCAGCACAGAGGGAGTAGTTGATGAGACTCCAAGGTAGTGGAGCAGAGGACCTCGAGCTGTGAAGAGAAGCAGTGAAGAGGAGTGTCACGTGCTTCTGTAGAGGTGATGAAGCACCATAGTTGCTCGAGGAAACTTCATGGTGTAGCAGCCAAAAGAGCTGTGGAGGACCCTAGCAGATGGGTGAAGCACCGTAGTTGCTCAAGGAAACTTCATGATAGCAGCCTGGAGGAGCTGCAGAGGATCCTGGTAATGAAGCCCTGAAGAACCTAAAGATATCAGGGTAGTGAACTTCAAGAGGTGGAAGGGAGGTTCTGGAGGATTACTTGAAGGGAGTTGATAGTGTTTGGTTGTCATTAGCGTGCAAGATGCAGCGAGAGGTAGGTGATTGTTTGCATTCTTATGTCAAGGAGTGTTTTATACTGAAGTTTAGAGTTACAGTCGTAGGCTGGATTACCTACAGATGTATGTGTTCTAGGATTGAGAGGGTGATCGATTGATCATTGCGGTGTATCAAGGAACATTTATGCTGATATATGTTATTGCATTCACATGCTGATTTTCCTTGTACACGTTTTAGATATATATATATATATATATATATATATATATATATATATATATATATATATATATATATATATATATATATATATATATTCTCTTGTTGATAGTGCAACAGTGTATGTAGACTTGACCTACTTGAGGAGGTTGATAATATCAGGTGGTGAATCAGAAGATAGGATACCACTTGATAAGCTGATGATGGAGTTCTGATGGTGTTGGAGTGCAAACCTGATTGTAGTAGTATAGAGTATAGGATTCATTATTATTATATGTGTGTATGTATTGTGTATGTGCTTTGTCCAGTAAATGTATTCCAATTTGCTGGTGTTTGCCCTTGTCCTAGTGAGGCTTCCCATGAAATAGTACAGAAGAAGAGAGAGAGAGAGAGAGAGAGAAGGAACCAAGAACCACTGCTGTGGACAGGGTAGAAGGTAATACTTATAAGTCAAAATGGGATTGAGGAGATCATATCACCTAAGGAGAGAGTGGGGAGTCACAGCGGCTCGAGTGGGTGTGTGCACGTGACAACGAGGCTAAGTATTGGAGCCGCATCCCCTAAACGTGTGACGTTGAAGGAGGAAGGAGGGAAAGTTGGGGAGGACCGGGTCACGTTCACTGAGGACGTTGGAGGGACGACACCGGTCCTAGGACAAGGAGCAACGCCTTGTGGAAGGAACGAGTGTGTGTATACAGTAATTAGCTCAGTGCTCACTGGGTGAACCAGGATTGGGATATCTGAAACTCTGGGAGTGGCTCGGCGATGACGCAATGACTTTACAACACCTATCGAGGACTTGTAACGTGCTACTGGATCGTCAAGGACAGACTCAGGAAGCGTGGGAGCCTCACAACACAGAGGGACAGGCGTCGTGATCCTGGAATGTTGAACGTAGATCAATTTTCCCTCCATTAGCCCTTGTTGAGTAGGCTAGATAGGCCACGATATTTATATATATATGTTACAGTATAATATTGGTGCACTAGTATTAGGATTGGCTGCAGGGCAGCTTGTGTCCAGGACTGTTGTAGAGGAAAGTGTGTGTGTGGACGACACGGAGAGGCAGTGGCCGACGTTGATGAAGAGGCCCCCTCTGTGAGAGGGTTGCTGTTGTTTAAGATTCTCTAATTGGAACAAAAAGTTCCAAGTAGCACAGGCTATGGTGAGCCCGTAGTGGACTTACCTGGCACAGGAGCGAGGCTGTAACTTGGTGTGTGAGAGGGTGTGAGACCCCCCTTTTAAATCTGCCCAGCTGATGGAGTTGCTGGAGGTCGTGAGAGAAGAGTTGCCGAGGATCTCCAGATTGTTTATTCTTTATATCCATTCCTGTATCATTATTACTAGTATATGTGATCATGTAGCTTATGTTAGTATATATCACATATTTTTACCATTGTGTTTATGTGCACCTCCAAGTTATCTCTATGAGCATACACAAGGGATATTATAGTCTCACCTAGAGAACAGTAAGTTTTCATATAGAAGTTTCATAGTGGCTGGTGAGTGGTAGAGCAACATAGACATTTATGAAAGGGTTCCCTAGGCTGGCGGTCCTGTATCAACGCTGTAGGAGTAGCAACACTTTGGCAACAAGCAACATAGTGTATACCTACTGAACTACATTGCTGGAGTGCGGAGATATCAACCCAGCTGGCGACCTTGTTAAGATAGAGAGACGCAGGTGGGAAAGGAATTCCTCCAAATTTTTGTTTGGCAGGCAAGACTGAGGGGAAGTGTTGTTAAAGGTAAGCCTGAGACTTCCTTCACTCCTCCGAGGGTCTAGGCTGGAATTGCTAATAGCAGTTTCCCCGTGGTTGACTGAAGGGCCACAGGGTAAATCAGTGGCCCCTTTGTGGTGGGAACGAAGATCTGCGGTGGTGGGCATCATGTAGTCCTCTTCTGTGGGACCAAGTGACTCTGGTGAGTCATGTGAGACAGAGAGACTGAGTACTCTGTCTCCTGAGCCCCTAGCAGCCTCCTTGCTGGCAGAGCTCCAGCCCATCCCCCGTAACAAGAATTGGCGACCTATCTTGAGGTTATCTTGAGTTGATTTCGGGGCTTTTTTAGTGTCCCCGCGGCCAAGTCCTTGTCCAGGCCTCCATCTCCAGGAAGCAGTTCGTGATAGCTGACTAACTCCCAAGTACCTATTTTACTGCTAGGTAACAGGGGCATAGGGTGAAAGAAACTCTGCCCATCGTTTCTCGCTGGCGCCCGGGATCGAACCCGGGGACCACAGGATCACAAGTCCAATGGGCTGTCCACTCGGCCGACCAGCTCCCAAAGATAGACTCCCAAAGACCTTGCCAAGATACGTTCATCAAGGTAAAGTGTTGCCTGGGTACGTTCGTTAGCCTACAGTGTTGCCCAGATTTCAGGACAGTGTTGCCAAAATTTGCGGACAGTGTTGCCAGGGTACCAATACAGTGTTACCAGTGTCGTGATCAGTGATCAGTGCCTGTGAATTCAGTGATAGTGTAACCCATCCAGCTAAAGGGCTGAAACGATGAAATTAGTGGGTGCTGTTGTGTATGCTCAATAACATAAAGATGGAGGAGGATAAAGTAAAGAAGTTTATTGAGACGAGGGATGAGAAAATTTTGGAGGAGTGTACCAAAGCTCAGCTGCAACAAGTGGCAAACCACTAACGTAACGGAGCGTAGGATAGAGATCATGGCACAGCTCACAGCTCGAGAGGAGAAGACAGGAGAGGAGCCATTCCAGGAAGGGTCGTCCCAGGGCGAGCCGTCCCAAGTAGAGCCGTCCCAAGCTCCTACCAGTGTGGCCAGAACTCGCAGTGATCGTGGAAGCAGCGGGGGATCCAAAAGTAGCAGGAAGAGCATGCAGCTTGAGATAATGCGAATGCAATTAGAGGCCCAACTGGGTCGAGAGGAGAGAGAAGCACAGCTGCAATGCGAGGAGAGAGAGATGCAGTTGCGGCGTGAAAAACATGAAAAAGAGGCGCAGCTGAAACGAGAAGAAAGAGAGTCGCTGCTGAAACGAGAAGACAGGGAAGCCCATCTACAAATGTGGCGAGCCGAGGTAGAGGCGAACAGGGAGGTCGAGCTGAGGGCTAGTCTCGATACCTGCACGTCGGTAAGACTTCAAGGCCCGGGAGCGCGATCTACCCACCTTTGATCCTCTGGAGGCCGAGGCTTTCTTCAGCCATTTTGAGAGGATAGCAACATTGAAGGAATATCCAGAGGTGGATTGGGCTGTGTTAGTGCAGAGTAGATTGACTGGTGAGGCCAGAGAAGCTTATAACATGTTGGACATCGAGGAGTGCACCATATACAACACAATCAGGAGCGCGGTTGTCCTCTCATATAGACTGACCCCGGAGGTCTACATGAAACGCTTCCGTGATTGCGCAAGGGCATCGGGAAGGTCATATGCTGAGACTGCTCGGGACATGGAACGCAGGTTTCTACGATGGCTGCAGGCCAAAGAAGTAGAGACGATGGTGGAGCTGAAACAGTTGATAGTGATGGAAAGATTCATGTCGATGCTTCATCCGGAACTCAAGGTCAGAGTGAAGAAGGCAGGAATAGAGGACCTTAAAGCTGCAGTGAACCGAGCTGACATGCAGGGGGAGGCACTGTACCTCAGAAGGGAGGAGGGCCCGCCCAGACAATCGCCATTGGGATACCTTAAGTTCTGGAGATTACTTTAAGAGTTCAGGAGCAGCGGGGGACTCTCCCAAGAGTAGTTTGCCCAGTGAAGTAAACCGGTTCAAGAGCTCGAGGGACGCGGGGAGGAAGCCCCAATCTGTGAGCAGTGGACCGAGCTCGGGAACCGGAGGTGCTGCCCGGGAATCGACGACGTGGAGTCCAAGGAGGACCCAGGGAACATCTACCGTGGGTGCTACCAGGGTGACTGGTACAGGGTCGCCCAGGAGAGGTGGTCGGTGTTACAACTGTGGGAGGCGGGGACATTTTGCACGGGAGTGCGGTCGCCCCAGGCGCGGTGGGTACGTGGCTTTCACGAGAGTAGGGAGCGAAGGAGCCAATGATACCTTAAGTAATATGCCAGCGATGAGGGAAAAGAGGATTCACTCCTTTATGTGAGAGGGGACGGTGAAGATAAGAGGAGCTGATCCTGTACCGGCAAGGATGCTGAGGGATACGGGATCCGAATTCACCCTTGTTAGTGAATCCCTCTTCCCCGAGGACTACAAAAGTTCCAATACAGGGGAAGCCCTGATAAGAACGTTGGGGGGACAAGTGAGGATGCCCCTTTATAAAGTGACTCTTGATTCAGACTATGGTTGCCAGACTCTCGTGGTAGGGACTGCCCAGAATGGAAGCTCAGGTGATCCTAGGGAACGACTCCTGTGGGGGATTGTGTACTCTCGAACTTGATTAAGGGCGAAGACTGAATAGAGCCCCATCGGCAGAGCAGCACAACGGATGCCAGAAGTGACACGACGGAAATTGCGAGAGTGGCATTTCCGGTATGCGCGGTGACGTTGAGACGGCGTCAGGGAAGGTGATGTGAGTAGATCCTGTCACGCCGAAGAGGACATGCCGGGTGACCTGAAGCTCGATCATTTGTTCTGAGAGGAGGCCAGAGGATACGTGATAGTGAGGAAAAGTCGGATAAGGGTATCCAAGTTACTCTCACCAGTCTCCACTCCACCAGTTACCACTCACCAGGTATGGACAGCGCTCGTCTAGGTGAGCTGCAGAGGGAAGAGCTTCCAGAGTTGGTGCGGGAGGCAGAAGGAGGTCTCGCCGGACCCGAGTCACCGACTCACTTCTTTATGGAGAAGGGAGTGCTAATGAGGCAATGGAGAACGGTAAGGGAGGAAGTGGGTGATGGTATGCTGAGAGTGAGGCGTCAGTTGTCCAGACCTTAAACTGGCTTGGGGAACATTTTAATTGGCCGGGCATGGACGCGGATGTAAGAAAAATCTGCAAGACGTATTTCCCATGCCAGAGGGCGGGGAAGCACGTCCCTGCCATCCCGAAAACACCTATGGTTTCATTTCCTGCATTTGGCCAGGCGTTTGAATGCCTAATAATCGACGTGGTGGGACCATTACCTATCTTGAGGTTACCTTGAGGTGCTTCCGGGACTTAGCGTCCCCACGGCCCGTTCGTCGACCAGGCCTCCTGGTTGCTGGACTGATCAACCAGGCTGTCGGACGCGGCTGCTCGCAGCCTGACGTATGATTCACAGCCTGGTTGATCAGGTATCCTTTGGAAATGTTTGTCAAGTTCTCTCTTGAACATTGTGAGGGGTCTACCAGTTATGCCCCTTATGTGTAGTGGGAGCGTGTTGAACAGTCTCGGGCCTCTGATGTTGATAGAGTTCTCTCTCAGAGTACCTGTTACACCTCTGCTTTTCAACGGGGGTATTCTGCTCATCCTGCCATGTCTTCTGGTCTCATGTGATATTATTTCTGTGTGCAGATTTGGGACCAGTCCCTCAATTATTTTCCATGTATAGATTATTATGTATCTCTCCCGCCTGCGCTCAAGGGTATTCAGATTTAGGCTCTTTAGTCGGTCCCAGTAGTTTAGATGTTTTACTGAGTGGATTCTAGCACTAAAGGATCCCTGCACGCTCTCCAGGTCAGCAATTTCTCCAGTTTTGAAAGGGAGTACTACTGAACTACATTGTTCAGTAGTACTCCAATCTAGAGAGCCCGAGCGTTTTGAAAAGTATCATCATCGGTATAGCATCTCTAGTGTGAAAAGTTCTTGTTATCCAACCTGTCATTTTTCTTGCAGTTGTGATGGCTACTTTATTATGTTCTTTAAAGGTAAGGTCTTCCGACATGAGTACACCCAGATCCTTTACATTGCCTTTTCGTTCTATGTTATGATTTGCCTGAGTTTTGTACGTGGTTTGCGTTGTTATATTTTCATTTTTTCCATAGCGCATGAGCTGGAACTTATCTTCGTTAAACACCATATTATTTTATGTAGCCCATAGAAAGACCTGACCTACATCTGATTGGAGGTTTGCCGTGTCCTCTATGTTGCCTACTCTCATGAAGATCCTAGTGTCATCTGCATAGGCTGATACAATGCTATAGGTTGTGTTCTTGTCTATGTCCGATATGAGGATGAGAAAAAGTACTGGAGTAAGCACAGTACCCTGGGGGACTGAGTTCTTCACGTTTGATAGGCTGGATTTTATTTTGTTGACTATTACACATTGGGTTCTGTTAGCCAGGAAATTGTAGATCTAACAGCCTATTTTTCCGGTAATTCCTTTTGAACGCATATATGTGCAATAACACCATGGTCACATTTATCAAAGGCTTTTGTGAAATCTGTATAAATTACATCAGCGTTTTGTTTGTCTTCCATAGCATCTAATGCCATATCATAGTGGTCCAGCAACTGCGACAGGCAAGAGCGCCCTGTTCTGAAACCATGTTGTCCGGGGTTATGGAGATGATGTGATTCCAGGTATTTTGTGATCTTACTTCTTAGCACTCTCTCAAAATTGTTTATAATGTGCGATGTTAGTTCTATCGGTCTGTAATTTTTTGCCTCTGCCTTATTTCCTCCTTTATGGAGTGGTGCTATCTCTGCTGTTTTTAGTATGTCAGGGATAATGCCAGTATCTAGGCTTTGTCTCCACAGAATGTGAAGGGCCTGCGATAGTGGTTTTTTACAGTTCTTGATGAATATAGAGATCCAAGAATCTGGGCCTGGTGCAGAGTGCATAGGCATACTGTTTATGGCTTCTTCAAAATCCAGTGGGGATAGGGTGACGTCTGATATATGCTTTGATGTTGGTATCATGTCCATGAAAAATTCATTTGGGATATCAATCTTTAATGCATTTAGTGGGTCACTGAAAACAGAGTCGTACTGCTTCCTCAGTAACTCGCTCATTTCTTTGTTGTCATCGGTGAAAGTTCCATCTCCCTTTCGCAGGGGCCCGATACTAGATGTGGTTTTTGATCTTGATTTTGCATAGGAGAAAAAATATTTCGGATTTCTCTCTATTTCACTGATGGTCTTTTGCTCTCTTTTCCTCTCCTGGGTTTTGTATGATTCTTGTAGCTTGAGTTCAATTGTTTCTATTTCTCTACCTAACCTTCTTCGCCGTTCTTGAGATAGGGTGCGACTCTCAAGTTGTTCCGCGATTCGTTTTCTTCGCCTATAAAGGGAACGACGTTCCCGTTCCAATCTGCATCTCTTTCTCATTTTTCTTAGGCATATGCTGTTTGAACATATTTCTAGTGCTACTGAGCTTATTTTTTCCAGGCACTGGTTCAGGTTTGCATTTTCTAGCTGTTCTTCCCAGTTTATTTCTGTGAAGTCCTGGTTTATTTGCTCCCAGTTTATCCGTTTATTATTAAAGTTGAATTTGCTGAAATCTCCTCCACTGGGAATCTGGACTGGTTTTGATGGTCTATTCCCCATTGTACGGCCCTCTCGGGACGCAACGGGGTTCTTACTCTGATGTAGTTAGAGGAAGATATATATATCCGGCCCCAAGCCAGTAGAGGCCATCAAGGGATGCGATCCGTGACGCAAGTAACTTAAAGGGAGTAGGGAAAGAAAGGTAAGAACTTAATATATATATATTCACCATCACCGTTTAAATATATATAATAAAAGAGTACACAAGGGGGAGGGGTATTAACACTTTACAAGGGGATCAATCCTACTGTAGTCTTCTGCTGGAAGACTATGGATCCTCGAAGCTAGGTGCTGAGTCCGCGGTGCTTTCTTCGTGGCCTCAAGACGTGTCCTCTGAGAACTGCCGAGTCTACCCTGGCCACAGGTCAGCCACAACACAGGTCCACTGGGGGCAACCGTCGTGGAGGCCGTCAACCACACGTCCAGCAGGTCTGCTGGCAGGTACTGAGCCACCAAGGCTGGTACGGCCACTCCACGAAGCGATAAAAGGGGTACGCCCTAGACAGGAGTCTCGTGTGATATCACCAATCACCCTCCTGTCCTCGAATACCCCAGTGGATTATCGTCTCCAACCGTCGGTCCCGGGTAAATCCTTCCACTGCCACTCCACTGGCAGGCTTAACCCACCACAGTGTTCTTCCGGGGGGACGACGTCACGACAGCTGCAGCAAACTTCACTGTATGGAGACTGGCTGCCTCGGGTAGACTGACTCCACCTTCAACACAGTGGTCCCAGGTCGGCTCTGTAAGCAGACACGTCATCAATAACTGGGACACTAATACACCATACTCACAGGCTCAGGTACTAACACCTGAAGTATCCAGTCCATAGATGGCGCTGTCGTCGGAGCACCACCTCACCAGAGGTCAGGAGCGGCGGTGTTGAGCGCTGAACCAGACTGGAAACTGGTCCTCGAGGCCAGTACACGCTGTCCTCACTAGGTGTCGTCGTTCGTTTGGCGGGGGTTTCGGGAGCTGACCCACAGATGGCGTGTTTGTCACTGCTCCAGGCTAGGACGTTGGATCCGGGTTCGTAACACCTCCCCACCAAAAGGAATTTGGTTTGGGGTTCTATAAAAAGAAACAAACCAAATTAGTACGACGACACAACTCCAAATGGACACGCATGCTTTATGATCTGGAATTGCGAGGCTGTCTCGTCTACAGAATTGTCCTACTGGGCAATTCCGGCACAATGGGAACTTGCAGATTGAAGGCGATGTCCTGCCTGGCGTAACCTTCCACGTCTTCCACGTCTCCACTGCGATGTCAAGCAGGGGCTTCATCTCACCTCTCTCGAGTACGGATTGGTTTCGACACGATCTGGGGTGACTCGACACTTCCCTATGTCGTGGCACCGATGATGGCTGTCCACAGACGGCATTCCTGGTGCCGGTGCGATGGTCCTTCAGGGAGGCAGGAACCTGGAATACAGGGGTCTGATAATTCAGAGTGCTAGCGACAATGGGCAAGTCAGTACTTACTATATTCTCCTCTACTAGGCCCACACCTAGTTCCAACAGGGCTGCTTGCTCACCGAAGATGGCATTCGCTCTGCCACCGTCAGGTCGACCAACGCTCCGTATAACGCTGCATTGAGGCTCAGCTATCACGCGGGGGGTGTCAACCTGTCGGAAACAGTCACTCATATTATCATTTATCGTACCTCCTGTATCAACCATCACCTTCCAGGTCCCTCCTTCAACTGCAACACCTGCAGTACAAATCTCCAATCCCTGGGACCTCTTCACGATGTTCATGGGAGCCATCATTCGTCGGGTCGTCCACCGGCCCTTACTGAGAACACAGAGAACACATAGGAGAACAAAACAAAATACCGGTAGGAAACATTTGGTAAGTCGAGGGATAAGTTTCCTGAGCTTGTCATGTCCATAGCCGGCACCATCCACTAGCCTGGCTTGGACAGAAGAGGGCACTAGACCTTTTGAACACACCTCACATACCTCTGACGTCTGGGGAATCTCTGGCTGGTTCACTACATGCTGTAACTTGCCATACCGCAAGCACACATCCGCCTTCACTCCAGACTCGTTGGTATCCGTGGGTGCCTGCACACGAGGCCTCTCTTCTAGCTCAGGTACCTCTGCCTTCTTAACCTCATGTTCCTTGTCGAGAGAAGGATCAGGAGACACTGCTAGATTATCGTCGATCTGCGGGTGAGAGGACAAATTAAATATGTTACATCCGGGTCTGTCTTTACCTGGACATTACCATTGCCTGTAGACACCTCAGACCGTGCTGTTCCTGGTAGACTCGTCCGCTATCCTTGGGATGATTGGTGCTCCAATCGGTCACCAGGTCGTTGGCTAGTACCACGTCAATCCCAGCCACAGGGAGGGTATCGACTACTGCCAACTCACATGTGCCGCTGAAGTAAGGCGAGTCAAGATGTACTGGCACTAAGGGGGCGATAGTACTGCGTTCCTAGGAAACCCAACCAGGATCACCTCTGGTCTCCCATCCACACTTACTCCCTCGGGTAACGAGCTCTTCACGATCAGGGACTGGGCTGCTCCACTATCTCTGAGCACTACAATTGATCTACCAGTATGATCACTCGTTACATACCCGGTTGAAGTGTGAGGGGCCAACAAACTTGGTCCTTCCTGCGTCGTCGTAGACTGGTTTCCTACTGGTGATGTACACAGCTCACCAACATCACCTCCCTTCGTGCGCTGCCACCTCTTCTGACCTCGGCACCTAGCAGCTATGTGCCCTTTCTGCCCACAAGTCCAGCACACCATATTCCTCCTTGGACTACGGTGTTTCGGACTACTGGGACTTGTTCTTCGGGGGCTACTTGGGGGCGTCTTCTTAGCACTTTGTGGGACGGGTCTTTCTTCGTCGTGAGGTCTGTCAAACCGGCGCTGGTAATTCCTCGGGACGTACTTAGCAGACGGCCTATGAGTCAGGATATACTCTTCAGCCATGGTGGCTGCTGCACTCAAGGTCTCTACCTGCTGTTCCTCTAAGTACGTCTTCAGGTCTACAGACAAACAATCCTTGAAGTCCTCGAGCAGAATCAGCTGCTCGAGGTCTTCCTTGGTCTCCACCTTCCGAGAGGCGCACCATTCTTGAAAAAGTCGCTCCTTGATGGTGGCGAATTCGGTGAAAGTGTGCTCTGAGGTCTTCTTCAGGTTTCTGAACTTTTGCCTATATGCCTCAGGTACCAATTGGTACGCCATGAGCACCACTTTCTTCACCATATCGTAATCGCCGGAGTCGTCAAGGGATAACGTAGAGTAGGCAATTTGGGCCTTCCCAGTCAAAACTGACTGTATCATGATGGCCCAATTCTCCCTTGGCCACTCCAAAGAGGCAGCGACTTTCTCGAAGGCTGCGAAGAACTTCGAAACTTCTCTCTCAGTTGAATTTGGGGACCATTTTGATATTCCTTACCGGATCGAAACCGCTTACTCCAGTTTGTCCTCTGTCCAGCGCCTAGTCGTAATACTTCTAGTTCATGTTGTCTCTGTCTTTCCTCCCTTTCTCGCTCTCGTTCTTCTCTCTCTCGTTCTCGTTCTTCTCTCTCTCGTCTCTCTTCTCTTTCTCGTTTCTCTCTTCTCTTTCTCTTCTAATTCTAAACGCCTCATCGCCAATTCCTTTATCTTTCATCTCCATTCTTTATCTTTTAATTCTCGTTCTAATTCTAACTTCTTCCACTCTATCTCGCGATTGATCTCTAGGGCACGCATCTTGACTGTTAGGAAGCTGATATTAAGCTCACCTGCATCACTGTCAATGTCGACTGCCCTTGTCTTCCTTTTCTGTGGAAGCTATTTCCTCACCTTCCCTTGTACTAGGAGTCTCGCCTTCCTGTTTCTCTTCTGCCTTCAGGTGCCGGTGAACCTTGGACAAAATCTCCACACGGGAATCACTGGCACGGATCTTGATCTCCAGGTAGGCGCTCACTAGTACAAGCTCCGGTTTACTCAGATATTTTAATCTGGCAAGACAGTCCACTCTGTTCAGAAAAGCCTGAACATCGTCCAGATCATCGATGGTAGCTTTTTCTGCCATTGTCACAGATGGAACACTTTGCACTTAACACACTGCTTACACGTTAGCACTTAACACACCGAGCACTGTTCTACGCCAATATTGCACCAAACACTGCACTTGCCAATATTGCACGTAATCACTCCGGGCACCGCACTACCCAATATTACACCGAGTCCAAGCGAACACTTCGCTCTACAATATTGCACTAAATCACTGAGCACCGCACTAGTCAATATTGCACTTAGTCACTCTGAGCACCGCACAGGACGTATAACGTCACAATCGTCACACAGGGGGAATTATTTACAGGGATTACGCCACTTCACCACCCCTGTCAAACATACTTAACAAGGGGACGGATCCCGCTGGGGATGCCAATTATGTTACTGCCCTCTCGGGACGCAACGGGGTTCTTACTCTGATGTAGTTAGAGGAAGATATATATATCCGGCCCCAAGCCAGTAGAGGCTATCAAGGGATGCGATCCGTGACGCAAGTAACTTAAAGGGAGTAGGGAAAGAAAGGTAAGAACTTAATATAATATAATATTCACCTTCACCGTTTAAATATATATAATAAAAGAGTACACAAGGGGGAGGGGTATTAACACTTTACAAGGGGATCAACACTGTAGTCTTCTGCTGGAGACTATGGATCCTCGAAGCTAGGTGCTGAGTCCGCGGTGCTTTCTTCGTGGCCTCAAGACGTGTCCTCTGAGAACGCCGAGTCTACCCTGGCCACAGGTCAGCCACAACACAGGTCCACTGGGGGCACCGTCGTTGAGGCCGTCAACCACACGTCCAGCAGGTCTGCTGGCAGGTACTGAGCCACCAAGGCTGGTACGGCCACTCCACGAGCGATAAAAGGGGTACGCCCTAGACAGGAGTCTCGTGTGATATCACCAATCACCCTCCTGTCCTCGATACCCCAGTGGATTATCGTCTCCAACCGTCGGTCCCGGGTAAATCCTTCCACTGCCACTCCACTGGCAGGCTTAACCCACCACAGTGTTCTTCCGGGGGGACGACGTCACGACAGCTACAGCAAACTTCACTGTATGGAGACTGGCTGCCTCGGGTAGACTGACTCCACCTTCAACATAGTGGTCCCAGGTCGGCTCTGTAAGCAGACACGTCATCAATAACTGGGACACTAATACACCATACTCACAGGCTCAGGTACTAACACCTGACGTATCCAGTCCATAGATGGCGCTGTCGTCGGAGCACCACCTCACCAGAGGTCAGGAGCGGAGGTGTTGAGCGCTGAACCAGACTGGAAACTGGTCCTCGAGGCCAGTACACGCTGTCCTCACTAGGTGTCGTCGTTCGTTTGGCG
Source organism: Procambarus clarkii (assembly GCF_040958095.1). Lineage (NCBI taxonomy): Eukaryota > Metazoa > Arthropoda > Malacostraca > Decapoda > Cambaridae > Procambarus > Procambarus clarkii. The sequence goes on along the minus strand of NC_091178.1, from coordinate 39,058,610 downwards.
GGGGTTTCGGGAGCTGACCCACAGATGGCGTGTTTGTCACTGCTCCAGGCTAGGACGTTGGATCCGGGTTCGTAACACCCATGCTTGTCAGAACTTCAATTAAGTTGTGACCTGAGTAACAGGTTTTTGTAATCATTATGTTCCTGATCAATTCATCATTATTAGTGAAAATGAGGTCCAGCGTGTTCACCTTCCTAGTTGGTTCTACTATTTGCTAGTTTAAGGCAAACCTTTCGCACATCCGTAGCAGGTCATTTGCATGTGCCTATTCATTTAGGCTACTTCCTGGTATTCTTTCTGATATTACTGTATTAGCCAGGTGTTTCCATTTCAGGTGCCGTAGGTTGAAATCCCCAAGCAGGATGATGTTCGGGGCTGGATTTGTGAGGTTTTCCAAGCAGTGTTCTATATTCATTAGTTGGTCTTTAAACTGCTGAGGGTTTGCCTCCGGTGACTTATATACAAGGACAATAACTATATTTAGGATCTCTATTTTGATTATCAGCTCTTCCACCATATCATTTGAGGTGTTTAGCAGCTCAGTACAGATGAGTGTGTCTTTGATGTAGAGGCTGACCACACCCTGTAGCCGGTGTTTTGTACTCTGAGATCCATATTTCACCATCATGGTAGTCCTTTGTGTGAGTTTCCGTTAGGGCTGCAAACACTGCATTTGCCTCATGAAGGAGACCATCTATAAAATGAACTTTGTTGGATTTGCGTGTTTTTATACCCTGAATGTTGGCAAATATAAATGATGTTATTGTGTTAGTGGAAGTGCTGGATGCTTTACTTGGTGTTAATATCTGAAGGTGTTAATATCTAATTCTTCAATTTTTTTGTTTGAAGAATATTTACAGGGTTTTACAAATGCCTTGTGTCTTCACAATGTTGCATAGTTTTATATGTGTTGTTTACAATAGGCTTACAATTACAGTGGAACAAGCATATATATCGCAATTCCCTGAAAGAGATGACATGGACGTATGGGTTCTGAAAAGGAATAGCATGGATCTGAAAGAGAAGGCACAGACAAGTACATTTCATATTGTCGGGCGCCGGTGACGTGTTCTATGTAGAGAATCCTGGAGCATCGTATTGCGTCGCTCACACATAGTTTCCTAAACAGTGTCTGGTACTTCCGAAAAGCCAGCCTGTTCATGAGTTAGTCGTTTTTTGGGTCGTAGGAGCCCAGCGATCCGACGACGAAGGCGTAGTTGCCGACTTGTCTGTACTTCCGGCACATTGTGGCTGCTAGTTCAGCGTATTTTTCCTCTTTTCTCAGCCTTGCTTCGGTAAAGGAGTCTGCACCGTTTTCGAATGGACAGGTAACATCAATCACCAGAACTTTTCCATTCTTCTCCAGGACAATGTCAGGTTTCAGAGTGCTGTCAGCTCCAGGAACTTGCTGATTTGCTGAGATGACTTTCCAGTGTCTTCCTTCTGAAGCCTTCAGGATTCTCTGCACCAGTGCATTGTGTCGCTGGGTTAGTCCATTGGTAGACAGTAATTGTTGACGTGTGGTAGGGTTTCCTGCTGGTTCCTGCACCTCCTGCATCAGGTGTCGGTGTTGATATTGAAGCGACGAGCACCGTTCAGTGGTAGCAGGTTGAGCCTTGCCCGGTGGATGAAACGCCAGTCAGCGAATGTCGTGAACGCTCCATCTCTGATGAAAAACGAAGAGGCGCGTTCTTTACCCGCCTGGATCATGACCTTGCCCTGGTCAGGCTTGTCTCTCAGGCTGTCGTCATGCAGGACCCGGTGGTGGAACCTGATGTTCCGTGCCACGACTCGACGCTCTTTGTGTGACATTATATTCCCTCCACAACGTATTTCAAGTGCTTCACCATCCATCGTCCATTCTACATTCGTTCTTCCAGATGAGACCCGGGCTCTTGACCAGAGTGTCCCATGTGCAATCGGTCTATGTACCATGTCATTCTGTGACAGGCATTTACATACATCGCCGGGTGTTGCTTCATGCTGCAGCTTCCTTGACACAACCCTGGTGCAGTCGTCCCTGGCGATGTTTCTTGTCTCATGATCCGGCGTGGTGAATAATTTAAAGGCCGATTCGATGATAAACATGTCAGAGTCGTCTGCTGCGAGGGGTATTCCACATGAGCCAGCAGCACTGCTTCCAAACAGGTAGTCATTGGTAGCCCTCTTCGGTAGGTAGAGGGTTTCCTTAATGAGAGGTCGGAGCAGGTCGTCATGTTCTTGCCAGTCACCCTTCCTCAGTTGCCACTTTCTCATAGCAAACACTGTGGAGGGGAATACAAAGGACTTCAGGGCATCAATACGCTGCCATGGAGCCAGTTTGCTCGTCATAATGGCAACGCCCATCTGCTTGAAATCCTCCAGAGCGTCTGAGTTCGGGAGGACGTGGAAGCCTACCGGTCTCCCAAGGAACTTGGTGGCTTCCCCGTCCTGACGGCTGCTGATATCGACGTCACCGATCTTGAAGGTCGTGGCACGCATGCTTCTTGGAGGTTTCCCAGACATGTGCATAGATGAGCACTTCCTCGGGTTCAGTTTGAACAGTAGCTCCTCACATGCTGCTGCAGTAGTGTCCAACAGGTGCTGTAGTCCTTCTCCGGTTCTGGCCAGCAGAGTAATATCGTCTGCATAGGCGAGGCATGTGTGTCTGAGGTCCGGGTCGGCGAGGAGCCCCGCGTTGATAGCCGTCCTCAGTATCGGTTCAATTGCTATATTGAAAAGCAGGTCACTGAGCGGGCAGCCTTGTCTGACCCCACAGTCTGCAGGGATCTCGTTCGTTTCACCTGATGTCGTCAGTATCTTGGTTGAGTTTCCGGTCGTTTTGCCTCGAATGATGGCCACAAATTCGGCACCCACACCCATCCTTGTCAGGGAGGCTTCAATCAACTACGTTGGCACGGATCCAAAGGCGTTGGAGAGGTCAAGCAACGCAATGCATATGTATTTGTTGCCGTCCCGAGACAGGACGTAATTGTGCTCCAGCACACCATCTAAGGCCATGAACCCCTTCTGGGCAGAACATAGGATGTTGTGTTGCTCTATCCACCTTCTGAGGCGTGCTGCCAGGCATCCACTGTAGAGTTTATATATTGTCCTGCAGAGGGCAATGGGCCGCCAGTTTGAGATGTCCAGCAGATCCCCATCTTTAGGGATCAGGATAGTCCTAGACTTCTTCCAATCCTGGGGTATTTGCTTTAGTTGCCAGCATATGTTGAAGATTGCAGCTAGAACTTTCCAGTCAGGGTCCGCCTGCTTCCAGTGGCGATACGTTATTTTATCATCACCAGGGGCGGTGTTTTCAGCTCTTGTCAGTCTCACGAACACTTCCCCCTCCCTGATCGGGTCCATGCTAAGCACTGCACAGTCCCTGGGTGGTTCTGGGATGGATCCAAGGGCTGCCGGGTACACAAGTGGTGGTTGTGCTGCAAGTACCGCCGTGAAATGTCGTTCCACGTCATCACACGGGATGTCACAACGCCTGCTCTCTCCAGAGGTGATGAGGCGCAATGCACGCCTCCTATTTCGTCTGTATAGGGGCTGGATGGCCTTGCAGTCGTTCACGTCTGTCGCTGCCGGTGCCGGTCCGTTGGTGTCGGTTCTAATGTGGCCGTGATTCTGCACCGCTGCTGAAATTTCTTGTAGCAGGATACTGAACGCCTCCCAGTCTGGGGAGCGCAGCAGTTCAAGCAGAGGAGCGTAGAACTGCTCCAATGCCCAATGTTGTGTCGCCTCATCAGGTTGCTGCTGTGGTTGTCGTTCCTCCTCATCGTGGTCGTGTGGTTGCGGATAGTCGGTATTCCCGTCATTTGAAACGTTGCCATCATCATTTGGGAGGACTGGGTCGGCATCACCAGGCCTCGGGGGTCCGGTGGGGTGGGGGGAGGCGAGAGTTGGTAAGGGAATGGAATTTCAATTACCACCGGTGAGAGTGGGTGAACCCGGTGCGGTTGCCTTTTGATGTATTACACAATACAAGAGGAATGAAGCAGAGGGCGGCCAGGGGACGCGGGAAAGGAAAATAAGCACAGAGGTGAGTTTTAACACGAGTGGCCCACGGGTAGCAGCGGAGGATTCATGGTCACGGAGGTCCACCGTACCTGTCTCTATGGCCCCATACATTGGTCTAGCCTCCATGCAGAGGCCTATTTAAGTTTTGTATGCCTATACATGTGGTAAATTATTGTTGTTGGTCATCGGGTAAACCTTTATACACAGGTGAGGTCCGTGCTTAGACAGGACGAGAAAGTTTCACTTTTGGTATTAGCCTTAATACTGTGTTTGTTCATGGTGTGGGTCGTTGACTGGGGGAATATATCATCAGTATTAGGTGTTATGGTATATTTAGTTGTAAAGACAGTGTTTATATCCATGTAAGAATGTGGCATGTACTCTCACCAGCACCTCTCCTTCCATACTACTCTCACCAGCACCTCTCCTTCCATGCTTCTCTCACCAACACCTCTCCTTAGGTGCTACTCTCACCAGCACCTCTCCTTCCATGTTACTCTCACCAGCACCTCTCCTTCCATGCTACTCTCACCGTCACCTCTAGTTCTATGCTACTCACACCAGCAACTCTCCATCCATGCTAGTCTCACCAACACCTCTCCTTCCATGTTACTCTCACCAACACCTCTCCTAAGGTGTTACTCTCACCAACACCTCTCCTTCCATGCTACTCTCACCAGCATCTCTCCTTCCATGCTACTCTCACCAGCACCTCTCCTTCCATACTACTCTCACCAACACCTCTCCTTCCATGCTACTTTCACCAACACCTCTCCTTCCATGCTAATCTCACCAGCACCTCTCCTTCCATACTACTCTCACCAACACCTCTCCTTCTATGCTACTCTCACCAACACCTCTCCTTTCATGCTAATCTCACAAGCACCTCTCCTTCCATGCTTCTCTAACGATCACCACTTCTTAGGTGCTGCTCTCACCAGCACCTCTCCTTTTATGCTACTCTCACCAACACCTCTCTTTAGGTGCTACTCTCACCAACACCTCTCTTTCCATGTTGCTCTCACCAACACGTCTCCTTTCATGTTACTCTCACCAACACCTCTCTTAAGGTGTTACTCTCACCAACACCTCTCCTTGGGTGTTACTCTCACCAACACCTCTCTTTAGGTGCTACTCTCACCAACACCTCTCCTTCCATGTTGCTCTCACCAACACGTCTCCTTTCATGTTACTCTCACCAACACCTCTCTTAAGGTGTTACTCTCACCAACACCTCTCCTTGGGTGTTACTCTCACCAACACCTCTCCTTAGGTGCTACTCGCACCAACACCTCTCCTTCCATGTTACTCTCACCAACCACCTCTCCGTCCATGTTACTCTCACCGTCACCTCTCCTTAGGTGTTACTCTCACCAACACCTCTCCTAAGGTGTTACTCTCACCAGCACCTCTCCTTAGGTATTACTCTCCCCAACACCTCTCTTTCCATGTTACTCTCACCAACACCTCTTCTTCCATGCTACTCTCACCAGCACCTCTCTTTCCAAGTTACTCTCACCAGCACCTCTCCTTACATGCTTCTCTAACCAACACCTCTCCTTAGGTGCTACTCTCACCAACACCTCTTCTTCTATGCTACTCTTACCAACACCTCTCCTTAGGTGCTACTCTCACCAACACCTCTCCTTCCATGTTACTCTCACCAACACCTCTCCTTCCATGCTACTCTCACCAGCACCTCTCCTTTCTTGTTACTCTCACCAACACCTCTCCTACCATGCTACTCTCACCAACACCTCTCCTTCTATGCTTCTCTCACCAACACCTCTCCTTAGGTGCTACTCTCACCAACACCTCTCCTTAGGTGCTACTCTCACCAACACCTCTCCTTAGGTGCTACTCTCACCAACACCTCTCCATCCATGCTACTCTCACCAGCACCTCTCCTTAGGTGCTACTCTCACCAACACCTCTCCTTAGGTGCTACTCTCACCAACACTTCTAATTAGGTGCTACTCTCACCAACACCTCTCCTTCCATGCTACTCTCACCAGCACCTCTCCTTCCATGCTACTCTCACCAACACCTCTCCTTCCATGTTACTCTCACCAGGTCCTCTCCTTAGGTGCTACACTCACCACACCTTCCTTCCATGTTACTCTCACCAACACATTTCCTTCCATGCTACTCTCACCAGCACCTCTCCTTCCATGCTACTCTCTCCATCACCTCTCCTTCCATGCTACTCTCACCAACACCTCTCCTTCCATGTAACTCTCACAAACACCTCTCCTTCCATGCTACTCTCACCAGCACCTGTCCTTCCATGCTAATCGCACCAACACCTCTCTTTCCATGTTACTCTCACCAACACATATCCTTCCATGCTACTCTCACCAGCACCTCTCCTTCCATGCTTCTCTCACCAACACCTCTCCTTAGGTGCTACTCTCACCAACACCTCTCTTTCCATGTTACTCTCACCAGCACCTCTCCTTCCATGCTACTCTCACCAACACCTCTTTTTCCATGCTACTCTCACCAACGTCTCTCTTCCCATGCTACTCTCACCAGCACCTCTCCTTCTATGCTACTCTAACCAACATCTCTTTTTCCATGCTACTCTCACCAACATCTCTCTTTCCATGCTACTCTCACCAACACCTCTCCTTCCATGCTATTCTCACCAACACCTCTCCTTTCATGCTACTCGCACCAGCAACTCTCCTTTGGTGCTACTCTCACCAGCACCTCTCCTTCCATGCTACTCTCACCAGCACCTCTCCTTCCATGTTACTCTCACCAGCACCTCTCCTTCCATG